>NW_026267205.1:770454-773317 GCF_000697945.3 Frankliniella occidentalis
GGAGGGGGAGGGGAGCGACGGAATTACGACGGAAATAAAATGGAGATGGTCCCGTGGGGCATAACAAGGTCCAGCAAAGAGAGGGGGAAAGAAAGGCAGCGCGACACGGAGGCGACTCAACCTCGCGGCGGGGGGCCGGCCAGAAATGATTTGCGTCAGGCGCGGTGTGGGAGAGGGGGGGGGGGAGGATTTTATTTTCCCCGGCCTTGTAATTATTCAGTTCAGGGACGCGACGACCGAGGGGAACGAGGGAGGCTTTATAGAATGACAATCGCGGCGTGAAAGTTAGTTACCGCATCACCTTTTCTTCCCTTAGCATCCCCCCTCCCAAACGAAAATAATTTTTTTTTTCAAAATTAAAATAGAAATCATATAAACTACATTGCATGTTACTTTGTGGGAAGGTACCTCACATTTTTTTTAAAAATGACGTTTTTTTTTTCCGCACGGTCCCCGCAAAGGCTTGTCGTCGTCCCTCGCGCGCCTTCGCACGATGCCCGGGCCCGGCAGGGCAGGCCCATTCGGCACAAGCTCATACATACGCAGGGCATAAATCACGCGCAAAGCCTTCCGGAAGAAGCGGCCGCGGTAGCAGCAACAGCGGTAGCAGCAGCGGTAGCAGCAGCGGTAGCAGCAGCCGTAGCAGCAGCCGTAGCAGCCTGGAGGTAGAGTCGGGCATATGCGAGCAGAAGACCTAGAGAGGGCCGCGGCGGGTAGGTCGTTGGACGGGTCACTGGCCTGCGGTTCGCCTGGAGCCACATGTGCCCCCCCCCCCCTCGCCCTCCTCCGCGCCCACCTCGCCCTGTGTAGCCCCCCGCTCTTCGCCATATCGGCGAAATGCCTCCGTTTCCCCCTATTTTCTACGTCTTACTGACCTTGGAGCATGAAGAACGGGCGCGCGGCGGGGGGAGTCGGGGAGAGAGAGAGAGAGAGAGAGAGAGAGAGAGAGAGAGAGAGAGAGAGAGAGAGAAGGACGAGCCGTTGCCATCAGCGCACATTCCTCGCCTATTCCGGGATTAATCTCTGGAGCCCGTAGGGAGGAAATACATCAACCTAATGCCCTCCCCCTAAGAGCATCCATATTTCCCGAATTTTGTCTGGTAAGAGGTTGGCGCCTCTTCTGCAGAGCCGCTAGCTGCCCGCCCCAGCCCCGCTGCTTCGCCGATGTTCTGGATTTCATGCCGTCCGAAAGGCAGTGTGGGTAACACATTTTCGGTGATCAAAAGCAGTTTCAGCTGAGGTATAATCTATAGGTCTATTTACTTCTTTTGTGAGACACAAAGTGTTACAGTGATGTCTGAAATTTTCTTATTCATATTCTTGGGACGGAGTTTTCAATGAGGTGTGCTACATAGCAGTAAAAAAGTAAAAAAAAATAAATAAATTCAAGTTTCCGTTGAGTAGATGACTTTAGGATTTACTTTAGGCTTAGTCTCTACAGTCTTTTCGTTTTAGGCTTTACTTTAGTCTCAGGATGGTGGGGCATTTTACTTATCCACGCATAATTTTGGGAATAAAAATAGATATTTCTGGTGAAAAAAGAATTTCCGGAGTGAGTTCATTGGGGTTTGAAAAAAGGAATAATTGCGAGCTGGACGGACAGTGATTGCAATTAATTCGCCTCCTTCTTTTCACCGGTCTCGTTCTCTGATGCAATACTTACGTGATGCCCGTCGGGTAGAAGTCGGAAGTCGTCACGCTCGGCATCCCGCCACCGTCTCCTGCAGACATAAAGTACATTATTCGCATTGAGAGCATCCCGGACTCGGACCAGCCACTCGACAAAAACTTTGTCAAACACACAAACGCCGTCGCATGAACGTTCCTAAACGGATATTAATTGGATACAAAATTTATTCAGAAGGAGCCCGCTAAAGGTGTGTGAGCAAGTGTGCAAAACAGAGAAAAAACTTAATATGTCCTGTTGGTCCTATTGATTTAAAGCCCCCCCCCCCTCTCTCTCTCTCTGGCACACACACACACACACACACACATACATACATACAGAAAAACACCCTCCCACACCTTTATACGGTGTGCAAAGCGCGCCAAGCCCAAGGAGATCGAGCATGCGGAAAAGATGGGAAAGGCAGGCGGGTGGTGGAGGTATAGGGGTTGGGGGCAAATAGAATCCTTATGCCCCCTTTCCCCCTTCGTCCCTTCCCTCCCCGGGGTCGCGTTGTGACTGGTGACGAGGTCGCGACTTCTTTCTCTTCTTCCCGGCTGCCTCTCCCGCCCTCCCCCAATAACGGGTTTATCTTCCTGGTTCCGCGTGCCCCTGGAGGGTTTAGCTCTCTCTCTCTCTCTCTCTCTCTCTCTCTCTCTCTCTCTCTCTCCCCCCCAACACCCTCAGGCGCGTTATGAATTCCCGAGCCGCAGCAGCCAAGAATGGTGGTCCGCTTGACGTGAGGCTCACTAAATGAGCGCGTCGGCGGAAAAGCACGCCAAGGTCAGAGGGAGAGAGAGAGAGAGAGAGAGAGAGAGAGAGAGAGAGTGGGGGGGGCAGAGAGAGTCCGAAGAATAGACCAGAAAACCGTTTAAGCCCCGAGCACGAGCAGCAGTCGGCTGTAGAGTATAACCCTCTGCCGTCGTTTTGTTTTATACTTCCAATTTCCAAACGTTTTGTGTAGTAACTGAGTAACGCATACTCTCATATCGGCACAGAGTGCATTTTATTTACACTGGCTGAGCTGCGAGCGTTCGGCGTGCACAGATTGATAGTCCTTTACTGTACATAAGGGATACCACACAACAGCCTCCTCCCCCACTTTCTCTCTCTTTCTCTTTCTCTCTCTCTCTCTCTCTTTCTCTCTCCCATCCCCTCCACGTCCCCCCCCCTCCTCTCTCGCTCTCAATCACTCCC
>NW_026267205.1:774662-774982 GCF_000697945.3 Frankliniella occidentalis
CTGCATCGCATCAGAGTTTTCACTCCAGAAGGTTTTGTCAAGTGCTGCTCAGCCTACGGAATTATAAAGTTTCGTGACAGTTCGACTGCATATACGTAGGCTGAGCAGGGGGGGGTGAGACCTCACGTTGTGTGGAGGAAGGCAGACACGCAGCAGAGTGGAGCCAAAATTATGAGGGAAAGAACTTGTAAATTGGTCCCTCTCACTGAGAATTGCGGGCGGCTCTATTTGGGATCATAAAGGCGGGGCTCGAAGGTCGGGGTGCGACGGGGGAGAGAGAGGAGAGAAACGTTAGGGGAGGGGTGGTGCTGGAGAGCGGG
>NW_026267205.1:784407-785790 GCF_000697945.3 Frankliniella occidentalis
GCGCCCCGCGTGCAGTGGGCGGCGGCGGTGAGTCCGGGGACGCGTGCGGGACGCGTTCCGAGCCGTTAGTCGCGACTGAGATGCCGTGACGGAGAGGCTCCCCCTCGCTCTCCCCTGCTGCGCATTCGGACCCGTCCGTTTGAGAACACTGGGGGTGACGGGTAGCGTATTGGATACGCTCTGAAAACTTCGGGGCGAGGGGTCGCCAACTCGCATAATAATACTCCGTACACCCCAAAATACCTTTTTAATACTCCTTAATATGTCACAAAATACTCCGAAATCACCCCAATACCTTGTAATACCTGATAGTAGTCTATAATAACTTCATAGGGTAAGATGCCCTATGATGGCCACCTTAAGAATGGGCCTGCCCAATGATGGCCACCCCTTTTCCTTGTAAAGTAGACAACATGTGAAGTAGTTTTGCTTATTATGCCTAAGTAGGGACCTTACTAGAACACAACTTCAAGGCCAAGATTGTAAAGTGACCAGATTGGCTGGAAATCGAGAAAAGTGGCCATCAATGGACAGTGGCCACATTAGGGCACCTTACCCTAATAGCAAATAATATAACATAAAGTCCCTTAAAACGTGCCATAATACCGCATAATACTATAATACTTTGTACACCGCTGAGGTGAGTTGGCGACCCCTCGCTTCGGACTTCGGGGGCTCCACGCTCGGGCGACCATATTGGCGTGGGCCGCAAGTCCAATAGGCATGGACCGTCTGGGCAAACATTTTCCAAGCGCTGCTTTAAATTAGCACCATTCCGGCCCGGAATTCGGCAACTGCTTCAAAAACGCACTCAATACGTGAGTAATGCAGTACACACACTAGGATCTTCTTCAGATCATTAATTTGGTTATCATAGCTTACTGAAATCTATAAAACACTCTCATGAGCTGCGGCTTGCTTGTGCGTGTTCATACTGGCGCATTATACAATGCGCATTGTATAATGCGCCAGTATGAACAAATTTATTCAACCAAGCGCATTAAAAATTCGTAGCTGAGCATGTGTATTTCTGGTATTTTCCTTGTATTCTTTACTGTAAAAAATACCCCTCGTAAATTTATAACATTGCCTGTAATTTTGATTTAAAAAAATATGTTGTAAATTTTGCGGCAGCCCATTTCTTGCTCGTCGATCAATTTTAAGTCGATTTCAAATGTTTATTTTACACATATCAAGGAAAATTTCACCGTAAATCTTTGCCTTATTTTTCACAGTTTACACTGGAAATGCAAGTGTGTGAATGTCGCTCACCTGCAGGTGTGCGACATTCCATTCGTACACTTAAAGGGTGAAACGTGTGAATTTTCTAGGAAAAATTCACACCTTTACCCCCCTAAGTGTACGAATGGAATGTCGCTCACC
>NW_026267205.1:785840-787203 GCF_000697945.3 Frankliniella occidentalis
ACAGACACACAACCAAAGAGTTCCCTGCACCTCATGACAGCAAAGGCTTCGCTAACGCTCAGCCAAAAAGTAGCGCTCAGCGGCCAAAACAACAACGACATCCGCCGCGCTGCCGGTGAGCCAACCGACGAGTCGCTCTGCGCCCAACTTATACTATTTTCCCCCCCAAAATTGGAATGTGAGTGACGCAAAGCGCATACGAGTGGTCCATATAGCGAGCAAGCGCGCACTCCTTCCTGGAAACGCGACGCGACTGAACCATCTCACACACACACACACACGCAATGACTTGTCTACCGACAGACAGCGCGCGCGTGCGACAGCAGTAGTCGCCCCGAGATCACTAGTATTCACTAGTATTGGTAAAAATCTCGAAAACGAACACATTAAACCGTAAGGGCATTTTACTGTGCATTAACATGCAGAATTTTATACAGCTAAAGTATTATGCACAAAGTTTATGCATAATTATGTACAAATTGTGTCTGTAAAAAAATACCGTGGGACCAGCGAAAGGGTCGTACTTCTCAAAGCACGGCCAGCACAGGAGTTAACAGGTGAGTTGGGGGGAGGTGGGGGGGGGGGGGGGGGGGGGGGAGAGGAAAAGTCCTTTCGCACTGAACTGCAGAAGGAGGAAAAGCGGATCATCGCACGATCAGGAAGTGGAAGTGATCCTAACCCGGAGATTTTGTTTCGCCAGCGTCGGACGCAAAAGTTCAGCCCACATGGCATCATTTGTGGAGGATTTACGCGGGGTTGATCCCCTGTAGTACACACGGGAAAAGGCATGCGAATCCAATTAATGAGTTGCAAAAAGCCTGCGTGTTTGCACGTAGCCAAATAAAGGAGTTATGCTTTATGTTGCAACAGTTGGTATGGCGTAGAATTACTGTCGTTTGTCACGCTTAAGATAAAACAAAAAGCAACAACATTTTCTTTAATTTGGAACAACCATTTCTCAAACATTGCGCTTGCTTTGAGAGAGTTTTCAAAATACTAAAAATGGAATGATCTCAACACAGTCCAAATGTTCTAGGTAGAAGTTTGTGAGAATCAAGATGTCCTTCGGGATTTCCCATCGTTCGTACGTTCGTAGAAGTCCTAAGTGAAAGACGATGACTTATTAAAGTGTTTGCAACAAAGTGTATCTGAAGTCTATTAACTCGGCACTTTTGGAACAAACGCCAACGTTTGTCGTGTAATTATAGCGTGCTATAATATCAAGTTTCTGGCCTCTCTCTGTCCCTCTTTGCTCGGCGTGGCCTCCTGACACTATAGTCTTTGATGTTAGGTATCGTGATGGGGCGCGGAGTTCATAGGAGCGAAAGAGAAACAGGGGAATAAATGGGGAGGAGAAGGGGGG
>NW_026267205.1:791608-792711 GCF_000697945.3 Frankliniella occidentalis
GGATGCATTTCTGCGTATTAATATTGTAGGTTATTTTTACTCTCTCTTGGCGAAGGGTGTTTGGGCAGCCCCACTCAGCCGTCAGCAGCACCGCAGCGTCGGGCCAGCCCGGTGGACGCCCGCTGCTGCTGCTCAGGAGGACGAAACAAACATTTACACCGCCACCGCCTGGACCCTCTCCTATCGCCGGCTAGTGGGGCCAGGCCGGCAGGCCTGTCACGCCCGTCACCTGTCACGCCCAGCCTGGGGACGGTGTGACACAGCTGCCCTCGCACCTGCCCAAACTACTCCCGAGGGCGGTGCACCGCGCTCTTGTTCCACGGTCCGCGCGTACACTCGACCGCCACGAGCAGAAGGTCGCTCTCAGACCAGTACTGGATTATTTCTTTGTAAATACCAACTAGTTTTACTCAGCAGGATTACTGTCAAAACTTTCTAACGGTTTTTAAAGAACAGGAATACTGCCAAGGGGTAAAAAAATAACAATATTGATTAGTCAAATACCTCGCTCGAAGGAGAGCGATAATTTTGGTGTCACTGCTCTCGCATTTCTGAGAGCAAGATATCTGACGCGATCATTGTCAGTGCGGTCGTATTTGAATATATTTCCTACTTTTTTGGTTGTATTATTTTGTAAAAGAAGCGATAAATCAAAGTGAAACCTTTCCACCGTTGTGCGCGTTTCCACACCACAGCACAACATGATCCAACGCACGCGCAAGCCTTTTGAAATGCACCGCCAAGTGACAGACATACCTCCCGCGTTTTTCAAATCATACACGGTCCACCGCGACATCTCCCGACTGGGGTGGGCGGAGGGGCTGAGAGCACGGCACTCCAATATAGGGTAACATTTTTTTTTCTAGCTGCAAAGCGCTGTTTTTTTAGCTTGAGAAAGGATTTTGTGCGACTTACATGAGACATCGTCGCAATTATTTTTGACCGGCGCCCCAATCCCATCATGTCACGGGGGCACTCCAGTAATCGCGTTTCCAGGAGTGGCTTTCTGTCGCCCACGCCGAATGGGGGCCATAATGAACTATATTCTGTGCGGGGCCCCTACTGGTGTAGAGAGGGGGGGAGAGAGGGGGAGAGAGGGAGAG
>NW_026267205.1:793701-795648 GCF_000697945.3 Frankliniella occidentalis
AGCGGAGGGGTCAGATGTAGCCGGGGAGCAAGAAAATAAAGGAAAGAAGGCAGAAATAACAATTATCCCCCCTCCCCCTCCGTGGTTGGCCCCCCCGCACAGGCGTTGTAACAGCGACCTTATACCTGAGGAAAAGTGTGGGGGGGGGGGAGACCACCGGGGCCGTAGGAACGGCAGCTGTGGGAGCGGAGCGCCCAACGGCGCGCGTGGAGTTGAAGCACTCACTCTTCTTGCAAAAGCAACACCATACTGCTCCCTGCTCGCACCACACAGCAGTGTTATCGCGAAGCAAAATAAGCGAGGAAGACAGGATGAATGTTCATGAAGCGGGTATCAAGTCCCCTCTGCTAAAACAAAACCATACAGCATCACTGTTAAAAATTACAACAGTAAAAAAACAACAGAATGGACTGGTAATTATGAAAACAGTGTAATCCTGTATAGTTTGCACTGTACCTTATTCTGGAGGAAAGTTCTTTTCAAGCAATGTCAAGTCTTCATCTCTCAAATACCGGTATAGAACAGATTTTGACCGAAGTATAGAAGTACAGGACGATCTGTATGAATTCTATTTCTGCGGGTATACAGAATTAACAGTGATAAAAGTATTCAACGCCGTGGTGGTGAGCACGTTTAGGTCAGATGGGAATTTGAATGAATAAGAGTGTTTTTCAACACAGTAAATTTAAACATTTTCCCGCATGGAAATAAGTCCCTAAAAATGTGACTGGCCAAAGTGTCCAAAAAGTATACTTAAAGTATACAAAAAGTATACAAAAAGTATGCCAAAAGTGCCAGCAAAGTAGGGCCGTGCCAATCTGCTATACTTTAAGTATACTTTATGTATACCCTTTAGACAAGGATAGATAAAAGTGTCATTTAGCGGACATTTAGCTATAACGAGCTATACTTATTTCCATGCGGGTAGAGTATCCAAAGCTGCATGGGTACCCAGCAGTTGAACATTTTTCAGTATTTGATTATCCAGTTGTACACTTAGAAATGTGGAACGTGTAAGGCTGTGCACGCCGCAGTCGCAAAATACCAGTGTAGACGGATTTCCTACGGAAGCACGAAGACGATTTACCGAAATAAAGCCGCTGGGGGAGACGATTCAGATAAAGAAAAGGATAGGCAGCTAGCAGCAACGTCAGCAGCAGAGGGAATGGAGGCAGGTATATACGCAGAAGCGGACGCGGCCCGAGCTCGATGCGCTTGTCTGCAGGAAGGCTGGTGCCATCTAAAGCCGGCTGGATCCAGCGCCGCGCAACACTGCTCTCGGTTGTGCAGCACCCGCGGAAATTTACCGGAAATGTTGAAAATTTTCCGGAACACAACGGAAAACTCCCAAAGTATGGGAAATTTTCCGTAAACTTTCCAGGGCTTTCAACCCCATCTACCCAAAATTTCAGGACAGCTTCCAAAGTCTAGGAAATTTTCCCTTTTCCTGAAAATTTTCCGGGAATTTTCCGGAAAGGGCTTCCGCGCTAGTTAGTTCGCAGGAGAAATGTATAAACACGGAAAAAATGAAAGTAAAAAAATGAAAATTGAATTTCAAGACCTGGTCTTGATTGTCGTTCGTCCGAGACCGGGTCTTGAAATTCTAGAAACTTTCTCTTACCGTGTACACAGTGCAAGAAGAAAACGTTTCTCTAGTAAAGGCGCCGTTCACACTGTTCGGCGCTCGGTTTTGGTGATCAGGAGGAGCTGGCGAAGCGCGTGTTAATCAGAGAGCTTTACTCGTCTCGGCGACCAGAAGGAGCAGATTTGTGCGCTCCGGGGCTGCGCGTTATTGATAATGAAGCAATTAAAGTGTTTTTACTGCCTCGGGAAGATGAGGGAGTGGGGGGGAGGAGAAGAGAGGGAGAAAGAGAGGGGGGAGGACCGACAGAGAGGGAGAGAGAAAGAGGGGGGGGCGGAAGCACATTCTTAAGAGTGCTCCAACCA
>NW_026267205.1:796298-798546 GCF_000697945.3 Frankliniella occidentalis
ACGGGGGGCGATGAAGAGGGGGGAGGAGGAGTCTGGCCGCCGGCTGCCGCCGCCACCGGCCTACGCGCGTCCACGGGCCCTACGCCCTCCACGTCTCGTCCAACGTAGGGATGGAAATTTCCCAAATTTCCGAAAAATTCCCTAAAAATACAAAAAAATTTCCCGCAAATAACAAAAAACTTCGGAATGCTGGGAAAATTTCCCTTTTCCCCCGGAAATTATCCGGTAACTTTTCCAGCGCGTCCAACCCCTATTCCGACGGAGGGGACGGAAGCAGGATGGGCCTTTCCAATGCGTATGGTCCCCCCCCCCCCCCAACCGCTCTGCTGGGCGCGCCGTCCGAGACTTTCGCAATCCCATCCGCGCGCGTGGATATACCAAACGATGGCCAATGACAAGTACTAAGTGTCTCGGCCAAAAGAGTTTGCAATAACCAAGTCAGTTGGCCAGCCAAGTTGAGCTCGAAAAACTGCGCCCTAAGGGGACATCCTGAAGGATTGCAGGCCAAACGTGGAATAATCTACCGGTATTCACGGTGAGGAGGGTGGGGGGAGAGGGGTAGGTCGCTCAACTCGGCTAAAGAACCGATATTGGTCCAAAGCCGTAAGCGTTTAGCGACGTTTAGACCGATCCAACTCGTCAATCAGTTTAATTATACAAATCTTGCAAACTCTTTGGCAGCCCACAAAAAAAAAGAAAAAAAAAGAAAAAGAAAAAAAACTGCAGGGCACTGAAAAAAAATATGTTCGTGCTTGTACGGTATATTTTTAAATTTCCCCTTTAGGACCCTTTGGGACATTGTACGAACAACTTCCCAGTCTCGCTCGCCATCGATTCCAAGTCGAAGTCGATACGCCATTGCTCGTAAGTTTACGAATTTGAATTGTAATTGTACGACATAGATTCCACCCTGCTGTTAATACCTTACGAACCAAATGCCAAATTCTTCGTAGGTACGAAGCAAATGCTTCGTAGGGTTGTAACTGAGCATGGAAAATTTTCCTGTACCCGGTATACGACAATAATTCTTCACAGTAGGTATTACGTTGTGCCGGATGCCGAACCATTCGCGAGAGAAGAGCCCGCCCGAGGAGAGTCTAATATTAGATTTCTCGCCGCAGAACAACTTGTCGGTTTTCCTATTCACGGCGTCTGCTAGCGGTTATGAGCATGCGAGGAATGGGGGGCGCGCGAGGTCACACACCACAAACGTGCACTGTAATAAGAACAGAAAGTCTAGTTGATTAGTGATCAATGATAACTGTAAAAACCGACGTCCACAGTGAGAAATTCTAGTCAAGGTACTGCATAATTTTCCTTGAAACTTTTAACCATGTATCGAATAATTGACGAGCAAGAATCGGATGTCGTAAATTTACAACACATTTTACGAATCTCACGAAACAAATGTGTGGTAAATTTACGAAGACGAAGATACCTTTTAAAAAGTGGTTGTGTGTGTACTGAAAATTTCGTCATCCTTGCCGCCGAGCCGGGGACTTTTTTTAACTTTTGTGTATGTTCTTAATATCAATGACTCGTGCATGCATTTTCCCTTTTCAAATGTACTTATTGTTTTGCACTTGACTGTACCCGCCGTTCTTTTCCCCTTCCTTTTTCCTCTCTCGCGCGCCACGGGGGGGAAGCATGGCGGACATCCACAGGGCCGTAAATGTCTGCCCGTCTCAGGCTGCCGGCGGATTTAAGGAAAGCAGCCGCATACTCTGCCAAAACTCGAGCACGATTAAGTACGATTGTAGCCATCAGATCCATCCGTCTCATCGAAACTAAATCGACGCGCCCTAACAACAATGTCCTATCTACGGAGAGCCGTTTCAAAATGTCCTATCTACAAAGGTCCGTTTTCATGTTCTATCTGCATAGGATTTCTTAAACAAATATAACGTTTGTGTAAACGGCGCTTTGTATAGATAGGACATTTTGAAAACGACGCTACGTAGGTAGAACATTGTTGTTAGGACGCGTCTAAATTGGCTGATGATATACGGGCTCGCGTTTCTTGTTTTTAAAATTTAGTCTGGGCATTTACACGGTTCTGGTCCAGCTGAAATTAAAGAAGCAGGGCTGGGAACATCGGTCGCGCTGAAGTGCCAAGTTACACGACCTGTCATGTAGGTAGGGCTATCGCGTCTCGATTCAGCTCCACCAGCTTCTTGCAACGCGGCCCACAATGGAAGTCTTTCCCCCAAGTCACCCCCTCCCCCAAGCCTCTATCGGACTGCCTGTC
>NW_026267205.1:805494-806286 GCF_000697945.3 Frankliniella occidentalis
TGTGTTGTGACCATAGAAGAGAGGGCCCCACGCGCGCTGGCTGGTGTGGTTCGAGGCGGGCACGTTCGCGAGACTTAGTCCGCGCCGCCGGCCGGGGATCACCCGCCCACACGCCCACGGCATGGATAATATTTACCCCGAGCCCTGCCCTACAATCGCCCCCCGTAATGCTCTTGCACCAGAACGTTCCTTTGACCCGGCCCCGGCCCCGAACGCGCCCTCGCCCCCGCCCCGCGGCCCACCACGCCCTTGTGGAGTGCCATACGACGAGGTCGTGGTCGTGGTTGCGCCGCGCGATAGGCAGTCGAGTCGCACCTGGCCTACTATACTACTTGGCCTCGCGTGGCGGGGCGTGGCAGGGCGTGGCGTGGTGGGGCGGGGCAAGGCGTGGCGGGGCGGGGTTGGGCGTTGAGGGCTCGACTTGGGCCTATTCCCCCGAGAGCTCGTGGAATGCGTTCCAATCAGCCCTCTCTGGCAATCATTGTGGCCCTGCTCCCCTCTGTCCGTCTGTCTGTCCGTCCACCTGTCTGTCTGTCCGTCCGTCCTTCCGTCTGTCTATTTGCCTGTCTGTCTGTCTGCCTGCCTTTTCGTCCGTCTATCTATTTGCCTGTCTGTCTTCTATCTGTCTGTCCGTCTGTCTGCCTGTCCGTCCGTCCGTCCGTCCGTCTGTCCATCGCACGCGAGTGGCGTGGTGGTGGACGAGAGTAGGACTTTGGATTGACTCTGCTGCGGTCGCCGCTCTGTCATTGTCGTGTCCCATTTCCTCCGCTCCGGTGTTCCACCACCACACCG
>NW_026267205.1:807096-808682 GCF_000697945.3 Frankliniella occidentalis
AGCCTGTCTATCGCGGCTTTCGGTTTTGACAAAGAGAGCCGAGCGATAGCGCGGGGCCGCTGATCAAAGCAAACGTCCACCATAGTACCGGAGAGGCTCAGTCGGCTCGTTTGTCGCGAAACGAAACAAAGAAGCGTGATTAGGCAATTGCGTTTGGCAATTAACTCTTAAAGAGGAATAATGAAAATCTTACTACGAACAATCGACGTACGGTTTCTGCTGCCAATCATCTTCCAATCACACGTACATTCTTGGTGAAAGTACCTCAAATAACCTAAAATGGTCTCAAAATTTGGCTTTTGGTCGTAAAATGCAATTTTTCGATAGGGTTTTTCACCATTCTTCACTAATCTAAGACTACCAATCACTATCAATCGTTGTACGCTCATTAGCAAAGTTGGGTACCTCTCGAATAAACATCTTTAAAAATGAAGTTTTCTTAGATATTATGATGTTTTAGAAGTTTCCGAGCAGTTCTTGGATTTCCACCATAATTTATATTTTTGTGTTATTTTTCACTCGGTGCAAGGAGAGGCGTCGGTCAGGGGGTCTACTTTGACTGGGGCGAGCATAGCGGTGGCGAGTTGAAGCCCGACTATACGGGTGGACCCGGTGGACCGCACCGCGCACCCGCGAGCGGAGCGGACTTTGGGACGGGCAACAAGTGACCAGCCACTAACGAACCCAGAGAGGACGCTTCTGCTGGGGCGTTGCAAGGCGAGTATCTCTCCAACTGACGGGAGAAAGAAGACCGAAATATACAACGACTAAATATCCACTTTGAAGTCACATATGTATTGTCCATGAGAACACCGTAAATAGAATTTTTCTTGCAAAACAAACATTTTGGTGAAACAATTGTTAGTTTTTGATTTTAGAAAAGACCTTTTTTTTGGTTATATAACCAGAAAACTACTTCATTCACAGTAAGTTCTATTGAACATGAATATTCGATAGAAAATGAATAGTCGATCATTTCCCAACAAAAAAATTGTTGTAATTTTAAAAGGCGAAATTTTACGTGCGAAACAGTAGGTGTAACAGTTGGGACCCCCCCCCCCCCCTTGAAATCCCGTCACTCTTTTTAGACGAGACACATCCCTCCCAGCATTTCCAGTGCTTAAAGATAAAGAACAACAGTTGAGTCCAATAATTTGACGACTTTTCCGCACCAATCATTTTTGGTAAAACAAGAGCGGATAGTTTTGGCGTTGCCGCAGACATTGCTCGCCTTGACAATAAACCACAAAAACTATGTATTGCGTCGGACACAATCGGGAGGCCCACCCGAGGACCGGGGGAGGGGAAAATAGCAAAATTCTGAGAAATTTCCCCCCCCTTGTCTCTCCCTCCCCACCCCCCAGCCTCACACGTACGACAAACACTCTCCAAAAGAAGGAATACAGAAGCTCGCGTCCAAACTTCCCGCTGTCCTCCCTGCCTGCGCACGGCCCACGCTACCCCCATCCTACCCCCTCCCCACCACATTCCTGTCATCTCCAAATTGCCAAACTCGTCCAAAACTTTTGTGGCCATGTAGAGAAGCTCCGCGCAGTCCGTAGTAGTATGGGGGAGGAGGGAGGGGG
>NW_026267205.1:808732-811569 GCF_000697945.3 Frankliniella occidentalis
CCTCCTTCCTCCCCCTTCTCCTCTCTCTCTCTCTCTCTCTCTCTCTCTCTCTCTCTTCCCCCGCGACAGCTTCGCCCCACCGTGTTTACCATAATCCGATATGCATGGAAGTGACTTGGGCCGAAGCCGACAACAACACGCTGCCCCCCCCCCTTCCCCTCACTATATATTCCTTGACGCGGAGAGAAATAGCGTTCTTTTCACCTGCTGCCGGCAATGAGTGGCAACCTCCTGCGTTCATTATAAATTCATTGGGCTCCTCGCTCGCCGGTGGCGGCGCCTGGAAGTCCCCTTGGAAGTCCTGGAACCAGCCAACACAGTGGCGAGCAGAAGCAAGCCTGAAGGAAACTCTCAGTCTCCTTATACAGCACCGGGCAGACCCAACAAGCTGCTCGCCGACGAGGGCTGCCCTTGCTCGTGACACTGTCGAACGCTGTGGCCATTTTCCGAAGCAAAACATTTCGGCAATGAATCCTGTTTAAAAGCCAAGCTTTTGCCTACTTTTTTTAAAGGCCAAAGTTGCCAAAGTGCCAAAGTTTTCTTACAACAGTTTTTTCGCCGCTATCTGCAACTCTAAAATCTCAAAGCGGCATAGCGGATCAACTTTCTCTATTTGCCAATCACACACCACTCACCTAGAATGGACATCATCTTCACGGCAGTTGGGCGGCCCGGTACGGACGGGCCAAGCTGTAACAAAAAAGGCGAAAGGATTAGTTCGGCTGAACTGTCAGAGGTAGCGGCCAGTCTGCTCTCTACTCGACAGAAAAAGCGCGTTGTACGTTTTTTTTTCGCACTTTTGTTTGTTATCTTGTTTCTTGTGTTTCAGTGTAAATGATCCCCCCCCCTTTTCCCAGACTCTTTCAAAGAGGAGCTGATTGTCCTGGTCAGGATTGCGTAACATCGCTTGTTACGCAATATACAAGGCAATCGCAACCCTGTAGGATAGGAACAATAAGCGAGCATTGTGAAGAAAAGTGGTGAGGTTTACAGGAAAATTTTCCTTGACGCAAGTTGTAGAACTACATTTTGCGATCGTAAAAATACATGCAGTAAGTATCAACTTCATAGGCTTTGACGAGTAAAAAATGTGCTCTCGTAAATTTACAACTTAAATTATAATTCGAGTTTGTAAATTAACGAAGATATTTTTTTACAGTGAGAGGGAGGGAGGCTGCTGTCTAAATATTAATCGACGAAAACAGAATAAGCTCGGCCCAGAGATGAATCTTTCTTCCTACAGCCTAGTCTTTCTCGTCCTCCGCCCCCCCCCCTCCTCTCCGAAAAAAAACACTGATTGGAGGTGAGTCCGTTGTCCGTGTCACCTATTTGTATGTGGAAATTCGGTACTTTCTTTTTTCTTTCCGTATTTCGAGATTAGTATTTGCACCAGGCTGCAAATAAAGGACAAAAATAGAAATCGAAATTCACAACATCCTAACCTCGTAACCAACACGGTATAACTAAGTGCACACACCCGATGATTAGCGGGGAAAAGTCGGGGAAAGTGGTGACACCTCGATGGAAACCCGATTGCGCAATAGGAGAATAGCGCCTCGAACTAGGCTTCGCGATCTCGTGACACGCCTAACAAAGTGCTTGTAATTTTACAATTTGAGATTGTAATAATTGTACAACACACATCATAGCAAATTTTCCTGTATAACCCTTGCCAGAATTTCTAACAGATGCTGACAGTTTCACCCTCTCGTTGTCATACTGCATTTTGATGCGTGTTTAAAAAAAATACATGTTTGCTTATTTCGGAAAGGCGAAAAACGGGGGCCATACAGAGCAGAAAGAGAATAAATAAGTAATTTGCAGGGGTCCCTTTACTGGTTTGTAGCGATGTGCCGCGCGGTCACTCACCCCTACCACGCCCAGACCGCACTGTAAGCCCATATGGGTCTCATGCATACTAAGCACCAAGTGACCACCGCCAGGCTCTTTTCCGAAACGCGGCGCGGGCTATACACTAGAGTTCGTTAAGCGTTACTGGTGCAAAAGAAAATTGGCACACTGAACGAGGGTTGTTTAACAATGGCGTTGCTGAATGTGCTGAATTATTTTTCATTCGCCATTAGTGAGTGCTGGCTTAATTGTTCTGAACTTTTTCATATCGCAGCAGTTTTCGCGCGTGTTTCTCCAAGCATGTTAAGGGTTGCAAACTTCGAAAATTTTCCGGAAAATTTCAAAAAAATTCCGAAAGTTTCCCGACAATGACGGAAAACCAAAAGTCCGGGAAATTTTCCATTCATTCCCGGAAATTTTCCGCAAACTTTCCAGAGCTTCCAACCCCATAAAAATTTGCATAAAATGCGTGGCGCCAACAATATCGACAGAGTGAAGAGAGGTGGGACGTCACATTAAACCAAAGCGGCGCCAAATACAATTCGACGAGTACGGATCATCGGGGCGAAAACCCAATAATATTTCTTCGAACCGCGCGCGCGAGCGGTGAGCGCGCAACGCTTCCACATGAGCAGACATTAACCACCCGAAAACGAAATAATGGGTAGTACTCTCCCAGCCGAAAATTCCGGTTACGGTTACGGCCAGAATTTACGATTACGGCCGTAATTTGCTCCGGTTACGGTCAAAATTTACGATTACGGCCGTAATTTGCTCCGGTTACGGTTAAAATTTACGATTACGATTGTAACTGTAGTTTGATTCCGGTTTCTACTTACGGTTACGAGTAAGCTTACGAATACGACCGTAACCGTAGTCCGATTACTGTCAGCAGTTACGGTTACGAGTAATGTTAAACGATTACGATCGTAACCGGAAAATATCAAACTTTGAAACGTCGTAGCGCTTAAACTAAGCTTTGCAGG
>NW_026267205.1:816619-817655 GCF_000697945.3 Frankliniella occidentalis
CATGGTTGACAGTAACATGGCAGACACTACTTGAAACCTACAAACACAAGGGATTGCGTGGCGGCTACCTGTAGTTTCCGGTAGCCCCGTACTGACACGCAGCTTAGCGGGTCACCGTGCAAAGTCATAGGCCTAAGTCATTTTTTGAGATATCGTGATTAAAAGTTTTGGATTTGCACTACACCTTCGGGGTGACTAGGCAAGAATATATAAGTTGTCCCAAAACCAAACTTTGGCAGGCTGAAAAAGTTTTCTTGTCTTTCAAGATCCAGTCTTTGGATCTTACGGAGAACGCCATAACGGCATGCCAGATCTTGCAAAACAAGAAACTATTTTTACCGTGCGACGCTGCACGTCGACCGCTGAACTCCGAGTTTATACAGAGCTCCCTGGAACCTGCGTGTCGAGCGGCCACGCTAACTCCATTTTTCAAACAAACACACACGCACACACACACACATCGTCACGGCGAACAGCCGAGGTGACGCGCACTTCTTAGGCGGTCTAGGCAGCCGCTGACACGACACACAAACTGTCGTGTCGATCCGAACTCCTCAGGATGTGGTCAGTGGAAGACGAGCAGCGCACTGTTAAAATCCTGCAAAGCAACGCTTTGCAGAACTGCGAAGTATTTAGATCCTTTGTTAACAAAGCACTTACTTTGCAATTACAAAGCGATGCTTTGCAAATTGCAAAGCGATGCTTTTTAGCGTGTTTTCATTGCTTCGCAATTGCAGAGCATCACTTTGCAATTGCAAAGTAGATGCTTCGTAGTTACAAAGGATCTAAATACTTCAGCTGTTCTGCAAAGCGTTGCTTAACAGAAATTATTTGACAGTGCAAGTTTCTCGCGGAATGGAGCGTTTGAGTTTTAATGGACAATGAGTCGCAGAGCTGCTGACAGCCAGAGGGGTATAAGAGGGGGAGCAGGGGGGCACAGCACAACCGAATTGAAATGCCGCGCTTAAATTATTAAGCCAATTCCAACTTTTCCTAATTCCCCAAGAAGTGAGCGCGCGCTCTGCTTCTGGCTGGC
>NW_026267205.1:827018-827750 GCF_000697945.3 Frankliniella occidentalis
GCGCTCGCCTAAGAAGCTTTCCCCCTATCCTATCCTTCTCTGTTCGTCTCCCATTTACGTTTACTTCTGTGCACAAACTCACTTACTCACTCACTCACTACTCACTCACTCACTCACTCGCTCGCTCACTCTCTCCAAACTTTGTCCCGAAGAAGCTCATTAATACAGATCGTTCAGGCATCTCCCTCTTTCTCACATACACACAGCCAGACACACACACAGACACACACACACACACACACACACACACAAACTGAGCGAATATCAATATGGGCTCATCCACCAGAAAGTACATCCTCGCCGTCACGACCCTTTCCAAAGTGATTCAGGCCTAAGCTCTCATATAGCGCCTGATGGGTAGGCAGCCCTCGGCCTGCAGCGCGTACGTGTACTGCGGGCTGGCCTACCCCGAGTCTCGCAGGCGCTAAAGCTACCGATAATGAGCGTGAAATCGTCGCGATCCCTATGAGAGTGGCTGATACGATGTACGTACAACCCTCCTTGAGCAGAGGAGGGCGTGTGTCGCCCCGTCCCTGCTTTGCTTTCAAAAGATCACTTGTATCATCAGGGGCGATGCAATTATTCTCATCTGCACCAGTGCACTTTGGCATTTGCGAAAAAACCCATGACGTTCTGCTTGGTTAACGTGCGAGCACACATGCAATTCATTCGCGAGCACGGTGAGTGGATACGCCCTTAAAGAAAAATGAGAGCCTCCTTCTCTTCTCTCCC
>NW_026267205.1:829490-831392 GCF_000697945.3 Frankliniella occidentalis
CCTTCTCCTCCCTCACGACCGACCCGTTTCAAATCCTCTCTGCATCGGATACACGCCCCTGCGCGGCAGTGTTGGCAGGATAACTCCGCACACGGTAAAAAGTGCTGGCTACCGTATTCACTAGAAAACGCACAAGTGTGCGAATGTCACGCACTTGTATAGATGTGTGAAGGTGTTCGGTCTGTTTCTTATTGTGACTTCACTTCACCGACATGACATACAGTCGAGGGGGCAATAACTCAAGGAATCATGTGTACTCCTGCCTGGGAATCATCAAGGATAAAAATTTTGCGAAATCAACAGAAATCCCTTAAACTTAGCAGAAAACTAGTGGAAGTGATAGAAATTGGTCGAAATAAGCGTTTCTACCACTAGGAAACCCAAGAAAGGAATAAAAGTGGATGGGAATCACTGGGAATCAAGAATTTCGGGAATCATGTGTACACGACAAAAGGGAGTTATTGCCCCTCGCATGCAGTATATCGCTTTTGCGTTTTCTAAACAAAAGGCACTCGCTTGGTTCTGACCAGCCATAGCCAAGCCGCGAATTACTTTCACGAGGCATAAAATCTTAAACAAAGGTGTCTTTGTTATCCTCGCAGACCTTCTCCCTTCCTCGAATAAAGGAGGAAAACACGTTGTAATGCGGCAGAAAACCATAGAAAACACACAAAAATTATTCTTGGAATTCAGAAGGCTCAAGGATGAAGGCAAAGGACTTGCAGACATGAGTGGTGGGAGGGGGGTGGTCATATAAGTGTGAAAGGAGAGAGAGGGGGGAGGGGGTAGAAAGAGAGCGTTCGGTCAGGCTATGAGGAAAAAAAGGCCCAGAAAGCCTAAAAAGCGTATAGCGCGCACAGAGCGGGCCCTATTGTCAGATTGTATTTAATTTCGCTTTTGTCTTGTTGCGCGTAACGACTCTGCTGCTTCTGCGCATCGCGCCGCACCGCGCGGAACATCGTCACCGGACTATAAAGCCTCCCGCGGGGCACGGGCGGGGCGGGCGGGGTGGTGTGAGGCATCATAAAATGCAAAGTGTTGTGTGTGTGTGTGTGTGTGTGTGTGTGTGTGTGTGTGTGTGTGTGTGTGTGTGTGTGTGTGTGTGTGTGTGAGTGCGCGCGCGCGCGCATGCACTGGCAGACGCCACCCACCCTGCCTGCTCGCCGCCCCCGCTGAGCGGGGTGTCAGGTTTTGGGCGGGTGCGAGGGTATGGCGCGCCCAGCGGGAGGCAGCTCGAGGCGGCTCGAGGCGGCCGCATACTACACGTCGCTAATGAAGGCAAAATTGTGTGTCCCCTTCATATATACGCAGCAGAGGGCGCAGCGGGACCCCTCCCACACACACACACAACCCAGCGCAATATACCACCTCTTTTGCAAACCCAAGTAAATATAGGGTTTTCCGTTAATTAACAACTCTGTAAACCATAAAGTCTCTTCCTTTTTAGACCTGTCCCCAAGACTCTCCAAGCGGGCCAAAATCTCTCTCATCCCTCACAGGCCCACAGAGGCTTGGTTATGTGGTGTTGGGCGCGCTATACGTCGTTTGGCGTGCGACATTCACACACTCGCGTTTCCAGTGGATGTCTCTTTTCTCACGGGCGGAGCGCGTGGCAGCTTTAACGAACGTGACACTGTGTTCCAACCAACGTGACACAAGTCACAGTCGTTATTTCAACGTGCCGTGTCACCAACTGTTTGAATAACAGTGTGACCTTCTGGCGGGGTGGGCCCTTTTCGCCTCCTGCCACCACGCCCGGCCTGGGCCTGGAGGTGCCGGCTGCGGTGCTCTCTGCTCGGTGGCCGCTCTGGGTGGCCGGCCAGCGCCAGTCGCCACTTCCTCCTCATATTTCATCCCGCGAAAAGCCTGCGGTGTCGCGGCGGGGCGTGGCGGGGCGTGGCG
>NW_026267205.1:835747-836098 GCF_000697945.3 Frankliniella occidentalis
ACTTCAGTACAAATACTATGCTCACACTAAGGTTCTAGCAAAAGTTCAGCTGCAGTCCAGAAGTGTATTTCAAACTGTAAATCTTTCCACGCGGGTGTACTTAGACTGTACCGCACGCAGGAGTGCTGGCGGGCTTGCCTTTCACCCCTGTCCACGGCGCCTTACGGGCCGAGCGAGTAGGCAACCCGCCCACACTCGTGCGGTACAGTCTAACGACAGAAGTGCGCGGGGTTAATCAGCCACCTGGTACAACAGGGACTGCCTAACGGTAAAAGGGGCACCTCACCGCCCATCATCAAAAGGAGGCAAATCCTGCCTTCACTCTTTCCGAGGGCCGTAACACCAGTAACA
>NW_026267205.1:836864-837388 GCF_000697945.3 Frankliniella occidentalis
GTTATTATTGATAGCGGAATGAAGGACCGACAGCGAGTCCCAACCAAACCACCACCACCACACGACGCGCCCGCGGCTCCTGTTCACGCCCCACCCCCTCCTGCCACCGTGGTGAGGGGGTCCTCTTTGCCCTGGGATTGGTTTCAGTGTGTTTCACCGTTTCACCGGGCGCACCGCGGGGAGCGCGAGGCCCATAGCCCGCCCACCACACCGCGGCAGCGCGCGACCCCCGCGGGATACAAAGGGGATAGTAATCTGCAAAGTAAACGCTTTCCTTTAATTTCGCGAGCACCACCGCCGCTCTCGCTGCTTGTCTTTGCACCACCCTTCCCCAGTGTGCACCCGCGAATTGTACTCGCGGCATCGCTTTTTGCGCAGCAGAGGTGGTGGAGTGTTTTTTTTTTAGTAACTACCTCGGTAACTATAATAAGTTAAGGGGGCTTTTATCTCCCAAAATGCATTTTTGGTACATTTGTCAATAAAATTAGTTTCTGAGCCACTGTAGGTGTAGGGATGGAACCTGA
>NW_026267205.1:841363-847431 GCF_000697945.3 Frankliniella occidentalis
AGCCAATCTCGCAAGGGGGGTTCAGCAGAAGAGCTTGACCCGGGGAGGAAATGAACTTTAGATTATGCGCACGTTTTAAGGGCAGCTGATACACTCAACTCAGTGCAATGTGGCCCTGCATATTCATGAGGCCGAGAAAGGGCGGCGGACGGACAGACGAACAGACGGACAGACAGACGGACCGATCGGGAGGCTGACAGACACAAGCAAACAGACTGAAACAGACAGACGGACCGTTGCGTTCGGATCTCCGGCGTGCCTTCACAATGCACACGAGTGAGCTGATTTTCATTGCGGCTCACCCCTCACCCCCCTCCCCTCCCGCCCTTTTACCCTTTTACTTTGCTTCTGTCCCTTCCAGTTTGTCCTCCACGACGCAAGGCTCGGCGAAGGGCTCTGTAGCAGACGGGCCCTCACTGCCTTGGAGCCAATCTCGCAAGGGGGGTTCAGCAGAAGAGCTTGACCCGGGGAGGAAATGAACTTTAGATTATGCGCACGTTTTAAGGGAGTCGTCCAAAAAAATAAAAAGATAATACGGAACGCTGTAGCACATAAGTTTCACGACACACTG
This sequence comes from Frankliniella occidentalis, assembly GCF_000697945.3. Classification (NCBI taxonomy): domain Eukaryota; kingdom Metazoa; phylum Arthropoda; class Insecta; order Thysanoptera; family Thripidae; genus Frankliniella; species Frankliniella occidentalis. The sequence continues at coordinate 841,935 of NW_026267205.1, forward strand.
AGAAAAATAGTAGGAAGGTTTAGAAGGAAAATTTTCCTTGATGCAAGTTGTAAAAGTGCAATTTGTTATTGTAAAAATACATGCAGTACGTATCGACGAGTGTTGGCGAGTAAAAACTGTGCAATCGTAAACTTAAAACTAAAATAACAACTCGAGTTAACAAAATTTTTGTAAATTTACGACGATATCTACGACAGTGCATGTTGTTTTGCCGAGGTGGTCTCTTCCACACTGGAAATGCAAGTGTGTGAATGTCGCTCACCTGCAGGTGAGCGACATTCCATTCGTACACTTAGGGGGGTAAAGGTGTGAATTATCTAGGAAAAATTCACACCTTTACCCCCCTAAGTGTACGAATGGAATGTCGCTCACTTGCAGGTGAGCGACATTCACACACTTGCATTTCCAGTGCATCGAACATTGTGAGAAGTACATAGGCCTAGTTGCGTGTGTTTAGTTTACACTAGGAAACAAATATTGTTTTCAAACTCGGGTTTATGAAGAAGATTTTACAGGGAAACCATATTGTTTTCACCCTAAGGGCGCTGTCTTATGCGCTATAAATAAATGCGTTAGAAGCCTACCTAGTTCGCGATGCTGAGGAAGGGAGATAATAATCTGGAGATAGGGGGGAAGGGGGCCGGTTCTAGACGGGTTGTGGACTTAGGGTCTGGGGTGTGTGCAACCTCCATTCGTGGTAACTTTCCACCCTCCCTGCCCTCCTGCCGGTACAACTTCAATAGCGACCGGACTCGCCGCTCAAACTTGAAACCGGTAAAGTTTACACCCTGTGGCGGAGGAGGGGTGGGGGCTCCTGGGGAGCCTATTATTTCAAGTTGAAACGGTCACTTTCGTTGTCAGGCGGAATTGCATGGATTTTGCTTCGTTTTTCAAGGTGATTCCACCTACGCATTCGAAACGGTTCCAATGAGCAAACCATACAGACGATTCCGCTCGATTATTACGTAGACTAGACTTGTGACAATTTTTCTTCCATGGAATAAAACTTTCTTTTTAAAGGGCCGTGGTACTTCGCCTCTTATTAGGGCACCACTAAACTAGGGGGGGGGGGGGGTCATGCTGGAGATCGAACGGCGGTTCAAGTTAGAAAGTTTCTGATTAAAAGTGACTGTTCGAGACCACGAACGCATAAAAAGGCTCAACTCGGGACAATGAGGGCCACCCGTGGCCCCCACCGTCCAACCGTCCTATATTGGTTTCGCCCCGTCGTCATCAAGGTCGGTACGGGCCGGAGCGAGACCCCACCGCGACTCGTTGGGAAACCCAGCCAAGCGTGCCCACATTGTGGCCACGATACACGCTACACTGATCGTAGGGGGGACAGACGCTGTGCACTGCACGACCGCAGAGAAGAGGTTTCTTAAATTCTGTACGTTTCAGCGAAACAAATTGGTGAAATTGCCACACAATTTCCTTTTATCACGAAAATGCATTTCATGACTTTTTGACTTGACTTAAACCGAGACTTATAAGTCAAATGTGAGCCGAGTATGAATATTTTTTTAGTTCAAATTCAACGAAAATAAATATGCAATACTCAGACTAGTCTTTTTAAATGTGGCACATTATGGAGAGCGATTGGAGAGCTCACGGTGAGCTCACCTTCTAACGCCTTCTAAGCCACTCAAAACAGGGTGAGGAGGTGTTGGTGGAAACGTTCTGAAAAAAATGTTTTCCAAGTGAGCTCGCGGTGAGCTCTCTCATCGCATCCCGCATAGTGCTGTTGCAGTGATTGCGCGCGTGGGCCTGCGCCGTGTGTTTTGTATATACCATGCGGCGGCGGCGCATCTCTCTAATAGGGAGTGGTCTGCACACCACGACCGCAAAGCCTGGACCATACCACCCCTCCCGTCAGCAGCCTACTCACATGCTCTCGGTCCCACCCTCCACCGCGGCTCTAGCCTCGCCACAGGTGCCAGTCTCGCATAAATAAGGCAAACGGGGGCAGCCTAGCGCTATAGCGTGACAGCATCCATCTATTTATGTAGCCACCCATCTACTCACCCATCTATCGCGCCATCTATCGATCTGTCGAACTTGCATCCGCGGCGGCGTGGCGGCGCGACTTTTAACTGGATTGCCCGTCGGTTTTTATTTTTTCCCGCCTTTTTCTTTTTTGTTTCGTTTCATTCGACACACCACCACCACCAAAGAGCGCGCGCGCGCGCCCGCAAAATTTCGTTCTTCATCCATCTATCAAACCATCTGTCCTTATCCCCGCTGCCATATATCTCCCAGCAGGCTGCCAGCTGGAGCCGCAAACCCGCAACCTCCCCCCCCCCCTCCACCTCCGCCGCGGTGCTCTTGTACGCCCTCGAAAAGTTCGTCACGACTCTCTCATCGCGGGGGCCGCCGCGGCGGCGGCGCTGTGCGCGGAGCTGTGTGCGGCGCGTTGGGGAGAGCACACCGCGACGACGAGGCCGCCGAGAGGAGCTCGGTTACACTGTCATTGTGAGAGCACTCTGCCCAAAGCTGCCCTCTGCACGACAGGGAGGGGGCGGACCGCTTCAGGCGTCGTGCAGTTTCTACTACGTGCCTTTCGGGGGGGGGGGGAAATATTGGTGGGATCCTAAAATGATCAGGACTGCATCACTGAAACCCCCCATCATAAGACCCCCGATAATATTTGTACCCCGCGGGGTACACGTTTCCTGATCATTTTGGGACCCCATAATATTAAATTGTACCCCCCCCCCTTTCCCAAAAGCCACGTAGTATTTGAACGACCCCCCTCTCTCTAACTGGCTCACGCGGCGGTTAGCTCATCGCTGGCCCCGTCGCTGGCCCCGTAATGCATTAATTTAGATCCCAGGACAGAGCTTCGCAGTAATCATAGCCGGGCAGGACCCGCCGACCGCAGGATTCCAACACACACAGCGACACGACATGACTCTAAATTGGGCGAAACAGTCGCAAATATGTCATTTGAGAGAACTGGGAAAGAGTAAAAAAAACAACTCGCTCAGGTTAAAAGCCTAATTGAATACGCCACATCGGACGCTATGACGTAATTTTCTTTTTTTGCGAAATACGACGTCTTTTTCGTAAAAAGGAAAAATCAAAGTTATTGAAAAATTTCTTCCATTTCTTCCGCGGTTCACCTGTCACTGCACCATCAGACACACGACCAGGATTTGTATCTTTCACTTGGAAGTTCCTGTGTTGGTTTGAACACCTTTGTGCACTCATTTGCAAGAAATTATGCACCCTTGGCGCAAAATTTTGGTCCACATCGAAACGTTGGTTTAACTTGGCACAAACGTTTTCTCAAAAACATATACGACAAATACAAATTGCATATCAGCCAATCAGAGGCATCGAAAATCCACTAGAACGTATATCAAACAAAACGGCAAAATCAATGTCAGTCTGGACCGTTCAGCACTCGACCGTGTCGCGTATCGGGTATTTTATTCACTAACCTCGAGTTCTACTGCGGTAAACATGGTTTAGGAGGCTTTGAGCAGAGTCCTCGGCAGACGGTCGCCCGGTTGAAAACAGTTGGTCCGCCATAACCTCATTTGCGTAGCCCACGATCAGTGTAGCGCTGGACGACCCACACGAACGCAGCACTGAATGCGATGTGTTCCCGCAGAATGTAGCACTAGCAGAGTGGCAGCCGATCGTCATTCAATCCAGCCAATACACCCTCTTGTTGAGTACAAAGGTCCAAAAACCACACAAAAGCATAAGCACCACGGAACTGTCGGATGTTTGTAAACTAAAAAAACAATGGCGAAATGAAAACAACCACGCAGCTACCAACATATGAAACAAAAAGAAACAAAAAAAGAAAGATTTGACATGTTGGCCAACTCTATAAATGTGCATTTACAAAGACGAGAAAATAGCAGACATTCTGTGAAAGCTTTTGTTGTCGAAATTAAACAGCGCGTTCGTTAATTGATATTAATCAATATAATCATACTCTTGGTATGGAAAATTGTGCGTGGCGCCGAAACTGTGATTGACTTTAGAGGTTTTCATAATTCTTAACCTCTGGCTCTACACGGCCGTCCTCCCACTACCCTGTTTCAGTCCAGTTCAGTTTCCGGGGAGCTCTCCGGATGAGCGAGGAAATTGTCGAGGGCGGGCGGCGCGATGGGTGGTCTACCTCCACGGCGTTGCGGCCTCCCCTCGCTATTCTATCGACAACTCCTTCACAGAATAAGAAAATGTGTCGTAAAACTTTTCTGAATTTGTAGCATGGAACAGTTTTGTGTGTGTGTGTTTCCTGACAACTTTTGATTGTGTAGTTGGTTTATCCCCTCTTTTCCCGCTCCCTGGACCGTTTTTCCTCTTCTCTTTTGGAGGACCTAGTCCGGCCCTACTGTGTATATATGGGGTTACCCGCGCGCAAGCCGCTCAACAAAAATGGCACATTAATTCCAGCCCACAACCGAGAGGGGGTTGTTCCCGTAGGTATGCGGCCCGGTCTAGCACAATAAGGAGAGAGGAGAAGGGGAACCTGGAGTGGCCCGGTTTTCATTTTACTTACGGGGGCGCCCTCCTCTACCCCGACGTTCGCAGCCGCGCAGGAGGGGCGAGTAGAGAAAGAATGTAATTACCCTGGCCTTGAAACCCACCCGGCGTAGTGGGGGGGGGGGGGGCGTGAGCGTGCCCGTGGGCGAAGATGGAGAGCACACCTCCAGGGCCGGGAGGCCACCCCCTCCCCACTATCAAGGGCAGAAATCTTTCAACAGACGTGTACCGGAACATTTATTCGAGAAAAAAAAACACAAAAAAAAACACAAAAAAAACAGAAGGAACCCTGCCCCTTCCGGTAGAAACGGGTTCATGGTATCGGTGGGTGTGTTTCATAAACGTGAAATACGCCTCAGGAAACTCGCTCAAGTCCATTCATAGCAAAGTACCTTGATATAGGAATTTTGGGCAGTGCAATATGAGGGGTCGCTGTGTGCGGAGAGGGAGACGGGAAGGAGGGAGATGCAAACACCCACCGCTCTAGCGAAGTATAATCCGTCCTCTAGCGCACAAAGGTAACGCACCCAGAAAACCGTTTCTTTCAATTAAAGAAATTTTATTTAATTCAACGAAAATTTCGTGCCAGAAACCAAAGAAATCTTTTTCGTTCATATAACGAAAAAAATTCTTTCACTCAACGAAAGTTTTGTCAGATTGAACAAATTTTCGTTGAGATAAAGAAATTTTTCTTCAAATCAACGAAAATATCGTCAGTTCGTGATTTCGTTAAGTCAAAGTTACGGTCTTCTGGGTGCGGTTCCCGTTGCAATTTCGTCAGCACCTGGCTGTCCGAGAGACGGCGAGCGTCGAGGGTATGGTGTGAGACCCAGCTTCCGACAGCAGCAGCAGCAGCAGCAGCAGCAGCAGCAGCAGCAGCAGCGCGGCACGGAACCGCCGCCTGCAGACTTCTCGAAAACACAAAAACAGTTGTTTCCCTCTTGCGTCGGCCTCCATAACTCGCGCCCCGCCCGCGTTTAACTCATTCCACAGG
>NW_026267205.1:848481-849751 GCF_000697945.3 Frankliniella occidentalis
GAGAGAGAGAGAGAGAGAGAGAGAGAGAGAGAGAGAGGGGGGGGGAGAAGGAAGGAAGAAGGGAGAGAGTGAGAGGGATAGAGAGGCCAGGGGGAGGGTTGGGACGTGGGTGGATGCTGGCGAAATAAGGGAGAAAGACAGAGAGAGCGAGAGAGGGAGATAGAGAGAGCGAGAGAGGCCACACCTCGAATCTCTGCAGCTCTGGCGGTACGCGTACTCGCCGGTTGTTGAACTCCTTCGGGTTTATCGAACGCGCCAAGACCCCGAGAGAGAGAGAGAGAGAGAGAGAGAGAGGCCACACCTCGAATCTCTGCAGCTCTGGCGGTACGCGTACTCGCCGGTTGTTGAACTCGTTCGGGTTTATCGAACGCACCAAGGCCCCGAGCCGCCGAGCCGCTCCAGCGAAGACGCCCCCCCCCCCCCCCCTTTCTCCTACTCCTCCTCCTCCGGCTCCCACACTTCCCTTCTTGCCACTTCCACCCGCCTTGTAAACTCCCCCTCCTCTCCGACCCCCCGACCCATACCCTCTCCCCCGGCGCCCTAAAACCTAAAAGCCCTGCCCGCCGTTCGGCGCCCTTGAATGGGAGAGGGGGGGTCTACCCCCCTCATCCTGCCACACCTCCTCCACCTGCCTTTACCTGCGCAGACCGCCCCTGCAGACCCTGCAGGCCGTTGCAGGTACCAGACTGTTACGTCTGTCCTCGGGTGATAAGGAGCGATTGTCTGGAGGGGCTCGGGAGGGAGGGGGGGTGAGAAATGCGATGGGGCTGGGTGTTAAGGGTGCGGGTACAGGAGGGGTTGGTGCGCGACGGTTGTCCCCGCGCCGGCTGGGGCCGCCTGCGAGGTAGGCACCGCCGCCGCGGCGCTGCACTACGGGATTGCCTACTCTCGTCTCCGCAGGCGGTTTTGTCGCGACAAAACGCTTGTCCCTATTGCAAAGCATGCAACTCCACGGAGCCTCCGTCAAAGCACGCACAGCGGTCGGGCGCTGGCGAAACCACACAAAGTTCTTAGGCTCTGGCGAAACCACGTATCGATGTTTTTCAAAAAATCTGAGATAAGTATACATTCTGGAAGAGGGAAACGTCCTCTTTCCAACGGTATGGGTCTCAAAAATCACCCCAAAAATCGAGTTGCCAGCGCCGGACCGCTGTGCGTGCTTTGACGGAGGCTCCGCGGCAGTGGCGCCAAGACTATTTTCGCGAGGTGCAGCAAGCCGGAGGTACAACACCCGGTTATTCTACCCACACCCGGTTATCCCCCCCCCCCC
>NW_026267205.1:850991-852609 GCF_000697945.3 Frankliniella occidentalis
CCCCCCTGCTCGTCCCGCAACCCTTGCAGCGCAGCGCCCCCTAATCTCTTACCCCCGACGGGGGGACGGGGTGCGCAGCGATCCTGTCAGGCCCTAACCCTGCGCCCCCTAAACCTTTCGCCATCAATTTCACAGCTCCTCCTTCTTCAACTTCGACCTCTTCTCCCTCAACCCGCCCCTCTCCCCCTTCCTACCCTTCCAGCTTGCCGCTGAAAGGGTGCGTCATTGCCGCGACGTTTCTGTGACACGTGCGTGACGCGCGTTTGTCACATAGGAATAGGACCTCTCTGACTATGCCCTATAGAAAACTTTGTGTGCCGAAAGAGTTCATTGGTAAACTTGGTTATTCTGGCGATATTGAGCGGCGAGTAAATTTTCAAAATTCCTTTTTTATTACTTTGAGACAGTCCCCTAAAGACTGTCTCCACCAGAAGGAAAAGTCCCCCCCCCCCTCCCCCTTCATATATGTAGCACAGGGCAGGTGGCGGAGGAGGAGGGTGTTTGCACACAGAAAAATAAAATTCAGTTCCGTGCAAATCGGTTTAACTACACAAATTTACACCCGTGCAAAAAAATTAGCAGGATGTAAAAATATTTAGCTACACAGGTAATAAACGGTGTGGTTTACTGGATGGCTGAAAATTAACCCTGGTGCTAAATAAATTAGCCGAGTCTATTCAGTCAATTTTTTAGCTTCGGTGCTAAAAACTTAGCAGAGCCACGATTTTTAAACGAACCCGTTTCTACCACACGCGCCGCGCGCGGGGGGCTAGAGCGTCATGTCGCCGCGACCACCTGTTGCAGTGCAATTCCACATTACCTCAGTACCGCCAACAATCGACACTGTGCTAGGCCCCGCCCACCGCCCCTTTGTTGAGTGTACCCAAAACAGAGAGCGAAATGAAGCAAATTTCTAGAATGTTACAGCCACCAAGCTTTCTGGTGGTCAACCGAACTTTCTGCGGTGCCTATTTAATGTATAGAATAAGCCAATTTAAACACTGTTACATCTTATACAACTGAAAATGTCCACTTCTTTATTAACATTAGGACATATTATTTAGTTTTCATCATCAAGGGTTCGTTTCGCAGTTTACACGAAGTGTTAACGTTTTTTTTTATGCGTGTGGTAAACCCGGGGGGGCAATAACTTCGGGAATCATGTGTACACCTGTCTGGGAATCATCAGGATAAAAATTGATCAAAATCAATAGAAATCGCTTAGAATAAGTGGGAAACTTGGGAAATAAGTACAAATCAGTCGAAATAAGCGTTTTATACCACTAAAACCCCCAGAAAAACCTATGTAATAATTATAAGCGGACGGGAATCACCGGGAATCAAGAATTTCGGGAATCATGTGTACACTTCAAAAGGGAGTTATTGCCCCCTCAGGTAAACCGCGCTCCCCCACGCCACCGCTACAATCAGTCCCTCCCCCGGAAATTCTCGGGAATTTTTCGAAAATTTTCCAGAAAATTTTGGAACTTTACAACCCTAGTCTTCCTTTTAAGAGACGAGCTCCCCTCCCTCCTCCTCCTCCGTGGAAGTTGTTATCCAGGTGGCTCACCCACTGATTACACCCCCCCACCCTCAGACGCGTCCATGGCTTCCTCAT
>NW_026267205.1:853819-855142 GCF_000697945.3 Frankliniella occidentalis
TTATTATTCTGGTTTTAATTACAATAACGACGCCCGAAAAAGGTTGGGTTGCGGGCTCGCTTCAGCTACATATGCTGCGCGCATATTGAAATTCACGAACTTCAGCGTCATAGCAAATTTTTTCTTGCTCTAACGTTTCGACCTGAAAAAAAAGAAACGTTTAGTTCAGTTTAATGTTAGCTTATTTTTACCATGTGGCATTATAAACGTTCCTCATTTAACAACGAATGTTTCAATAACAAGAAAAATAATCTATCTTTAAAAAGAAGTGGTAAATTATAATCTGCCCAAATGGTTGACGCGCACCTGAGTTGTGTTGTGTGACGTCATGCATAAAACAATGTTGACGTCATAATCTGGTCGTGTGCCCCAAGTTATAGTCCCTCGTTAGGTTCGTTAAACTTGCGAAACAATTTTGCGCCGGCATGCGTGCGATACGGGAAGCGTGTCATCGCACCTACCTCACGGTGGACCCCGCCACGCTCCACTACGCCCCTCCACGCCCTGCCACGCCCCGCCAGGCCCCGCCAAGCCCCGCCACGCCCCGCCACGCTTGTGAGGCTATACACGACACAGCGGAGCCGCATTCCGAGACTTGCCCGGTGGTGAAGAAAATATTGTGTTGGCCGCCATGAAATCAATGTGTCCGATTATCTTTTTTGGGGGGCTTTTCCCGCCATTTGGTCCGAAGTGTTTCTCTTTCCCGATGTTCCGCAGGACCCACGAGCGCTACGCTACGGGATACCACATCATCACCTGGTCCCAATATGTGCGCGGGCATGTGTGCGCCTGTGAATTATTCAGTTGACCAAATCACTTGAATTTAGAATAATTTTAATAAGTGAGGGTGATTTTTGGCACACGACACAGCCCATTTGATTTTGTTTAAAATTCTGATTTTTAGATTTGTACACGAGCGTCTGCAGTGTATCAACAACCTATATCGTGACCTTATTTTCGCCTCAAACTTTTGGCCAGCGACACACGAAGTGATCTGCTTGGGATGCTCTGGGGGGGAGGGGCGGGGCGGGGGAGTATAGAGGGCTCTTTTCGACGAGGAAAAAAAAAAGAGAAAAGGAAAGAAAAAGGGGGAAGAAAAGGGCTCTGCTCCCATCGCGGTGCTGTTGAAGTATCCGCGGGGGCGCGCGGTGTGGTGCCGCACCTGACTATTTAGGAACACACAATCCTCTAAGTTACGGTGAGCCGTAACCCCTTTTACGATTACCCCCCTCCCCCTCCCCCTCTCTGAAGTTCGTGTCTCGGTGACGTCATTTGAAAACGGCAGGACGTCTCTGTGGTTAACGGATAAGGATCGACAGCATT
>NW_026267205.1:855367-858281 GCF_000697945.3 Frankliniella occidentalis
TATTGTGTTGTGTGTGATATAAACAACATGTTCGTGAAAACATGTGCCGCGTTTTTAAAACCTAAAAAAGTGGCATCGTTGATGCTGTCTTGTGTATACTGACGTATACAAACGTGTCACGAAACGTTCACATGTGTAAAACAAGTACAAGTACAACGAGTACAGTACAACATAAACATGCCACAGCGGGTGGTAATTGGTAATTCTTTCACGTGATGCGCTGCAAAGAATTTGTGTCCATTTTTTGTGCAAGAACTCGATGATTGTCTTGAATGCATTTTTGGCTTGGGCGCAATGAAAACTTAAGGAAATAAAAGTACACCAGAAAAATAAATGTCAAAAACACATTTCTTGGAGTGGAAAAAAACGCTACTACTGTAAAGTTCCCTGTTGCCAAGGTTTTTATATACACACTGTTGCTCGCTTGGAGTGGCGCGGTGTGGTTCGTTGTGTGTGTGTGTGTGTGTCTGCGGTAGTTTGGCGACATCTGCGCCTTGCTTTTATGGCGCCCAGTTCGTTAGAGCGCCCCGTGTATTATGTACACTGCACAGAAAAAAAAATTTGACGGAATAGGCGGGAATGGACCGGTCACTATTAACGCCGTGGTCGCCTAGCTTGCCGAAATGTTGGCAGTCCTTTTTGATTGCCAAATTTTGGCCTCCTTTTGAAAGAAGGTCAACTTTTGGCAAGCAAGGAGGCCAAAATTTGGCACCCTTCAAAAGACGACCAAAATTTGGAAGCAAAGAGGCCGAAAATTGGCAGCCTCCAAAAAGACGACCAAATTTTGGCAAGCGAAGAAGCCAAAAATTGGCAGCCTCCAAAAGACGACGACGGTGTTGGTGACCACAGCGTTAACAGTGAATCTTTTAGCCGGCCTCAATAACTTTTTTTTCAAATCCGAGGGAGGGTCGTAACATGCGGTAAAAAAGTACGGTATTCTATGCGCCTTATTTCTCCTTGCCGCTTTAAATGTAAACCGTCTACGATGGACCATCCATAGCTTCATGGAAATTCACGGATTTTTTAAAATACGGATCAATGAAAACCTTTGAGTGAAATGTCGTGCTTGAAATGAGTGACGTAACTTTGCCTCGCGCAGTCAGAGCGATGGCTCAACCTAATTGAGTACTATGCACCGAATTCTCACTCTGAAGGAAGATTTCCTAGACCTCTCTAAATTGCAGTGAGGAACCTCACTCTCATTTGGTAAGGACCGCAAATTGTGACTCAAAGTGACTGAGAGTCAGATATCTCGCTCTCTGGAGAGCGATATTTTAGTGCCACTGATCTCGCTCTCCTGAGAGCAAGCATTTTCAGTGATGTTTCCGTATTTTGGTGGTACACGGATCTAGCGAGACTATAGGCTCTCTACAGACTATAGTCTCTCTACACGGATCGTTCCGTAATAAAAACATAGTGGTGCGTCCCGTCGTCTTTATCGTAATTACATGCTTCGGAATTGTTTTTAACAGTGTCCTGCTCTCTCCATATGGTGTGGATGGAATGCCCAACGGCACCCAATAATTGATAATTTTCCCGGGAAGGCGGAAGCGGCGCGGCGCCAATACCATCGATAATTGCAATTATCAGGCACGGCCTGGTTGCGTCACCGTCACACTATCGGAATGTGATAAGGGAGGCTTTGATAAGAGAGGCCTGTGACGAGGACGACGTCAACACGTGACGTGACAAGTAATTTAACAGTCACATTTAAGAGAAACGCAAGTGTGCATAAATGTGTCACACACAGAGGTGTGTGAACGCTATTAGTACGAGTGTATTGAATTCACACACTACTTACTTGCGTCTCCAGTGCGGCAAACGGAACGGTCGGAATAGTATATTTCTTGTACTCTGTAGTTGTTGGTAATAATTTTTGATTTATAGTTGTTGAGTCGCACATTAAAGGAAATCGCAAATAATTTACGAACGCAGACGCTAATGTTGTCCGACTTGTTCGATGGAAGCAGTCCGACTCACGAATTGCAACTCGGTTTCACGCAGCGATTAGTTGGGCAAAAATGACATCGGAGGTCGGCGCCTGCGGAAATCGGGGTAGGCCAGCCAGCGGTGCACCCGTGCACTGCAGGCAAGATGTTGCCTACCCATCAGGCGCCATGGGAGCCTCCATTGAACTAAAACTGCTGAACGGGGCATTTTGTTCCGCAACGACGTAAACGGCGGAGGCGTTGTATCTACTTTCCAGAAGATCCCTAAAATCGGCCTCTCATCCAGTGTCGATGACTCTTGTCGAAGTTGTTCCGGCAGAGTTTCAATCCCACACCACACAGGTTTTAATCTCGCGCTGAGGCAGCGCGAACGAGGGCCAAATCACAACACGAATGAATGTGTGCGCTCCCCCCCCCCTTCTGTTTTTACCTAATGTGTATACACGGTCGACAGTTGGTTCGAGTGTATATGACTACAAAATAAACCAGGTAGATGTACGCCAGACCACGTCTCGCGTAACAGGCTTCGCGATATCTCACGAAACACTGTTACGCTGCGACGCGCATGGCATACATCTACCTAGGCCTGAGGCGCGGCGCTGACACCCGAGTCGGGGAAAAGGCAGACTCGTAAATAGGCCGTCGGCCCCAAAAGTCACAAATTTTGCTCCTCGGGGTTTTATTTTGAATAGTTGCCCACCAGAGACCATCAACTATCTGAGAAAAAACATTCAAATGGTTTTGGGTGATATCCGTGAGAAAATCCGGAAACTTTTTGAAAACTTTCCGAAAATTTCCTGAAATTTTTCCTGAAATTTTCCGGCAGCTCTCCGATATCTTTTCAGGGCTTCTAATACAACCCTAGCACGGCCAGTGCGCACAAGAAATTTGCCATTATTTGCCAACGCTGCTGGTTTTCGCGGAATCGTCGTGCGCTGCGCCCCCACCCCTCCTCCCTCAGGTAT
>NW_026267205.1:858644-859084 GCF_000697945.3 Frankliniella occidentalis
CTTACTTCGCATGTAGTAAAGTTAAATATGTAAATGCATATAATTGAACCAATTTGAATGAAACCGTGCATCATCAACGGGAGAGGAAAAGTATGCAGCACGAGGGTTAGAAAAGGGGGGAGAAAAGGGGAGGGGGGGGAGAGCTGGATAGCCTGCGGTTGCTGCGGATTGCGACGACGTCGATGCCAAAAATAAGGTTGATCGCTCCCAAACGAAATTGGAAAAGTTCCTTCCTGGCCGGGAACGTGGTTACTTGGGGGCACGCTGGCCCTCTCCCCCGAGACGCTCTTCGGCACTTCGGCTTATTGCTTATTGAACTCAAGAGACGTGCGTGCGGTAGGTTCAAAACCGCACAAGAGTTTGATGGACTTTGAGCCACTCGTGTCCATAAGAGCATGAACTGCAAAACCTCACTCTCATTTGGTAAGGACCGCAAATTG
>NW_026267205.1:860120-860628 GCF_000697945.3 Frankliniella occidentalis
AAAAAGAAGGGTTTATTTTAGGTTTCGTACAACGAAATTAAGAGTTTTTTCGTGGTGTGATTTAAGGGCTCTCCGATGTGGCATATCTAGTTTTCCCTTTACGGTGCACTGACCCCGTCACTTTACGGACGAGAAAACAAAACAAACGGAATTTTCTTGTCCGTTCGTTTCGGCCTCAGTACAATATGCCATGTATGACAAAATCAAAAACCGGTCGCACTAGAGCGATGATAGACGAGCAATCCCTAGATCCCTACGAAAATATGCACACCACATTTAATCTGTAGAAATCGGGTCGTACGAACCTAGAGAGGAAACCCTTCGCAAGACGCTGTCCGGGCCGGCGTGAGCGCGAGGGGGCGCGGGAACGGGAGAACACTCGCGGGGCGCTGGTGGCGCTCGCCGGGGCGACTCACTGGGGCGACGCGGCGCGGCGAGCGCTGCGGGCGAAGTGAGGGCTCGGGCTCGACGGCGCCTACTCGCCCCCACCCCCCACCCTCCACCCACC
>NW_026267205.1:860934-861903 GCF_000697945.3 Frankliniella occidentalis
GAGCGACGAAGGGAAAACGAGAGAGAGAGGTGGTCGTAAAACGACCCCGCCACCACCCCCCACAAACACACACGCACAATCTAAAAAACACCCCCTGTGCCCCACGCTGTGTTGCTCTGCCTCTCCAACACCACGTCCCACTCCCCCCAACCTACTCACTGTCTTCCCTCCTTGTTGGTCCGCATGCCATCTCCCCCCCCCCCCCTCTCTCTCTCTCTCTCTCTCTCTCTCTCTCTCTCTCAACCCGTTGCTCCCGTGTCTCTATGCAGGTCTCGTTCCCCCTTCACCTCACCAGGTTGGCGAGCATGAATTTGGTTTATTTGACAGCGCGGGCGGCAAAAAGAGTATGGTGGCAGCACTGTAGGCTGAAGGTCTGGCCACTTTCGGAAACAACGTTGTGCTTCGGTTTTTCCGCGCTTTCACTCATTCCATATGCTGAACCTGTTACATTCAATTAAACAGTTTGTAAGCATACACATTTGCGTTTACAAATTCCTTTGCGTTCATAGTTGTATACCCCTGTTTAATGTAGTGGACGAGTTGGTTTTTTTGCGTGTAATTTAAGGAGGCTGTTTTGTTTTGCTTTTAATTTTTGTAACTCGCCTTCCATCTCGATTTTTTTAATGGACGCGTTCAATTACGAAGGGAAATTGTTGGCACACTCCGAATCAGAGCCGCTTATTACAAGGGTCTCCTCCTGCGCGAGGAAAAGTGTCTTCGCATTCGACTTTATTCGGCTTTGGTCCATTATGAAGAAAGTAGAATTAGACAAAAACTCAGAGGGGACACTCACTGCCGTAGCGAGTCTCTCCGTCCACCCGAGGAACTGGAGAGAAGATATCGTAGTATGAGGCCTCGGGAGAGACATGCCCTGCAGGCCTGCGCATACTTGAAGGCAACCACGGTATCTATCGAGGTATCTATCATCATGATAGCTACCACCTTTTTGGGTTGTCGTTTTTTGGGGGG
>NW_026267205.1:862883-863756 GCF_000697945.3 Frankliniella occidentalis
GAGAGAGAGAGGGGTGGGATAGTATAGGTCAAGATGAAAAGACGGGGCAGAATCTCTGTTGCTCGGGGTTGACCGTATCGATTACCTTTCATTCTTCCTAGAAACTCTTGCCGCTGCAGACCCTGCAGGTCCACCAGGGCCTGTGTCCCTCCTCTGCTCTAGTCCGTCCCGTCCTCGTCTGCGTTGCTTTGTGAGCCACTTGATGGCGTCTAGACTGAGAGATAGAACAGGTACGGTCGGATCCATTCGGCGCACAATAGCATCCATCCCCCTTCTCCCCTCTCCACCCCTCCCCCCCACCTCTCTCTTTCTCCCTTCCGTTCTTTGGAGAGGTTGACAGAAAGAAAAGAAGAGGTTAAGGGGAAAGGAACGGCAGACAATATTTGAAGTGCCACAGGCTAATTACTACTACTGGCATAAAACGCTGACAAAGAAAGCCCCCTCGTGCCTTATTTTGGACCGATGGATCTGCAACAAGAGTTACGGGGGAACGGTCTCTAAACCTCACATGCAAAGATCTGCCACTCACTAGAGTGATCAATGGTGGTTGGCAGTCTCTAGGAGAATGCCAAAACCTATTTATTGTTTTTTAAAAAAAAGCCGAAGAATTCGTCGTGTATAGTTGAACAGTCAACAGTCAGAGGTAAACTAACATCAGCGTTGCTATGAAGATTTGGACACTTATGAAAGCGTTCACAATAACTATTGAACACTTTTAAGCGTCCAAATATCCTCCCCTTTAAAAATAAAGCGAGTGCAGAGCGAGTGCAAGTTGAGTGCAGAACGAGTGCGTTGGCGAGAGCA
Source organism: Frankliniella occidentalis (assembly GCF_000697945.3). NCBI lineage: Eukaryota > Metazoa > Arthropoda > Insecta > Thysanoptera > Thripidae > Frankliniella > Frankliniella occidentalis. The sequence continues at coordinate 863,688 of NW_026267205.1, forward strand.
GGACGAGTGCCTTGCGAGTGCAGGGCGAGGGCGTTCGAGTGCGGAACGAGTGCACCGTGAGTGCAAAGC
>NW_026267205.1:867977-869506 GCF_000697945.3 Frankliniella occidentalis
CTGTCAAACACTTGAAGAGGTGCAATAACGTAGTGTTGATCGAATGCATGTGCACACTTTATCCGTCAGGGAAATCGTTCCCACACATTTGCACACCATTGTTACACGGCGAGACCATACGCAATATCAAGACCAATCCCAACATTTTACTTCTATTCATTAAAGAAATAACACCTGCGTCCTGCGGGGGTGGACGGACGGTGCGCAGACGAGACGAGAGACGAGGTAACCCGGGCGCGCCCCGGCGGAGCGGAGCACAGCAGCAGTCTAGTGACAAGCTGGTCGCGACGCGACGCCAGCGCCCGTCTGGCCGAGCGCGCGCCACGGGAAATTGAATTCCGAAAAAGAAGCCCGTCGTCAGAGAAATGTGATTCCATTATCGACAAGCAGCTGTTTCCACTGTGCGGGCCGGGGCAGGCCGGGGGCAGTCGGGGACCGCGGGATGCCGCCGGCTGGCTCTCGGGCTGGGCGGCGGGGCTGCGCGGGTGCGCGGGGCTGGCTGGCTGCTCGGGCTGGCCGCTCACTCGAGGAGTCACTGTGACGCCAATTAGCCGTACCCAGAGCTCGGACGCGTCCCCCGGGGGGTGAAGAGCCCAAGGCAAAATAGAGGCCAACTTTACTTTAAAAAAAAAAAAAAAAAGACTACACCTTTCCTTATTCGTTATTGTTGGAAGTTTTTGGTTACTTTCCGGAAATTTTCGGGAATTTTTTTGGAATTTTTCCGGAAAATTTTGGAAATTTCCAAGCCTACCCGTGTGGCGGCATCCGGATCGAAACGCCAATAATGGCCGGGCCGATGATTAATCTGCAATTAATCTGAATTGATTGCAGAGAGGCGTCCTGCTGTAAATCTGATTGGCGCTCACACCGTCCCGTCCGTCATGCGTCGCGAGTGACGCCGCGCATAGCATCCCTGCCAAGGGTTGGCAATTAGCAAAAAAATTCAGGAGGATTTCCAAAGTTTCCGTTTTCTTCCCGTAAATTTCCCGATTTTTCTCGAAATTTTCCTGAAATTTTCTGGAACATTTCCAGGGCTTCCAACCCTATCCTTGTCCGTCCGTCTGACCGTCTATCCCTCTGCGTTTCCGCTCTAGCCTATGAGTACGGACTTGCCACGCCGCTCCGCGTTATGGCTGCTGTCGCAAAATTATGCCGCAGTATGTGTGTTGTGTTTTTGCCGTTAGTTTTTTTGAGTGTGCAGAAGCGGGCATATTTTTCTTCTTTTTCATTAGCCGTTTGCACGCGCCGGGTGCAGAAAGGGGGACTCGGAAAGTTTTGCACCGCCGTCGCAGGGGATTAGCACCTAGTACCCGCTAGGTATAAATCCTCTGTGACAATAGCACCCCACCCCCACCCTCTTCCCCGGTACTAACGTCCTAGAACCGTATTAGTTCCCCCAACTCGACCCCCTAGGACACAAATTAACCAGGGGTTTTCACACCAAAGGGGATGTAAAAATCACCTAGAACAACCTTCGCCCGGGTACTTTTCTCGCAGAGGTACAAGTACCTTTCGAGGAAAGACAACAG
>NW_026267205.1:871222-871865 GCF_000697945.3 Frankliniella occidentalis
GTGTGTGAATTTCAAACGAAAATTCACACTTACTTTTTATTGAGGAGGATAAAACAAAACAGCAAGTGCACAACATTCGCACATTTTCGTTTCCAGTTCATAAACACCAGGTCATCGCGAGATTGGACCGCTTGTGTGGACACCCATGTGTTTTTGAAGCAGCCACTTTGATATGCTAGCATGGCAGCTACTGCCCGTGCAATGAGCGAAGAGGAAGAAACGGATGAAAGAGAGGCAGGCTTGAATGGAAAAGAAATGACAAAGGATGAGGAAAAATGTGACAAACCTGTGGTATGCTCTATTGTTCTCCCGAAATCCCAATAATTACTTTTACTTTACGCGAAGCAAATGCTTCAACTGCTGGAATTAAAAATGGCTGAATGCATTCAGCATGCCGAGTGCTACGCGCGGGGCGGAGCGCCGTGGTGGAAGGCAGCCCAACACGCTCCCATGACGGCCGCAGGTGTATGCCGTCCAGCGAGAGAGAGAAAGAGAGGGGGCGGAGTGGGGGGGGGGGCGTGCTGAAGGGGAGACAGAACCGCGCGCGTGCCATAAGATAAGAAGGGACTGTCGGGTCGTATGGGAAGAAAACCACCATATATTCTCTCTCACTCTCTCTCTCTCTCTCTCTGGGTGTCCACCT
>NW_026267205.1:871915-873038 GCF_000697945.3 Frankliniella occidentalis
GGGAAAAATCTTTATCGGCCAGCTATCGTAATGGAAGCGAAAAACCACTGTTGTGGATTCCATCAGAAATTGATAAAAATACAACAGAATGATAGATGGTTTAAATTTGGTAGACCAGCGACAATAGTCTATGGAAAAGCCATCACTTTTTTATTTTCGTTCTCGTCACAAATAGTTGGACGATCGATGAAAATCACACTATATGTGCGACAGTTTGAGTTACTCAGAGGGATTGTTAACTGTCGATATTCTGTTTTCCTGAGTCATTTCCGAGAACTGCGCTGGTGCGGCCGGACGCAGGACAAAGGGAAGTCGGGCAGGGCGTCTGCGTCGTAGGGCGGGGCGGGGCGTAGGCGGGGGCGGGGCGGGGGCGGGGCGGGGGCGGGCCCACTTCACCAGCGGTGTTGGCGAGGGGCCGTGTTCACCAGTTCACCGCCGCTCTCGGGCGAACGGCACCCGTTGCGGTGAGAGCACAGCAACTCCGCCGCACCTGAGGACGCGCCGAGTGGTGGTGTTGTACAGTCCGGTACAGCACAGTCAGCATGCTGCAGCACCCGGATCTCGTGTCTTTTTACTTTTAGGACGTAACTGTTTGTCACCCAGTGCGGGAACCAAAGTCTCGTTGGTTTCACGCGCTATCCTAAAAGAAAAGTTCTGAGGTGCGAAGCAGAAGCTTTGTCGGTTGGAGTCGGGCAGTTTAGACGATCCGGGCGAATACCGCTCCGAATAAAATAACGTTGAGGTTGATCATTTTCGTCTCATCGAATCGATAAAGTATACTTGCTATGCTGTAGCATTGTTGTTGCGAATGAGCCGGTCGACACGCACTGTTTACACTTTTCTTTCCAGTGGACTAACAATAGTTTCTGCGGAACCCGTTTCTAAATCGGTCCCGATCGAGAGCTCAGACGACGCTCGCCGAACTGCCTGCCTGCGCCTCGCCTCGGGGGAGCGTTTTTTCCGCGTCGCGCGCGAAAAGGTTTTGGTCATTCTGATGAAGCGATGGGACGAGCGTGTTCCCAGAGAGGAAAGGCGATGAAAGTAGTCTGATGTCACACAAAGCGTGAGCGAGAGTGTGGGCCGTCGGCGAGGGGCAATTAACTTGCTAAAAGTAGTTCGTACA
>NW_026267205.1:874290-874983 GCF_000697945.3 Frankliniella occidentalis
CCCCCCCCCCCCTTCTCTTTTTACCCCTCGCTCCTCCCCTCCCCAAGTCGCTTTGCGCGACCAGCGCGCGGGAGTCTCTTTGAGCGGAGCCTTGTTAGGAGACGTTTGTCTTTTAGTTCGAGGCGTTGAACTCCCCGTCCGTGCTGACCTGGTTGCTGCCTCACTTGTCTCGAGTGTTGGACGACGACGCCCCCGCCCGGCAACGACGCCCCGGCCCTCCTTCGTCCTTTGAACGCCCAACAGGCTTCCGCCCTCCGGGTCCGGGTCCGATGTAGGTCCCTGGTCCAAGATATGGATCCGGATAAGTAAAATTGAGATAGTTTTTGACTGGACTGACCGAGCTAATGTCTTAGTATTAACACATGCCTTCAGCAGTAAGGGGCACTGCTAAAAATGGTCGTATGTTTACGAAAAAAAACTTGCATCGTAAACTTACAATCGAGCTTACAATATAAAATTGCAAATTTAGAAGCGCTTTACATCGACTTGAAATTGATCGACCTCGCAAAAAAAAAAATCATGTTTACAGCGTATTTTTGTAAATAAAAATTTACAACAAATATGTTGTAAGTTTTGCGAGTGATATTTTTCACAGTGAGACGAAAATATTTTGTTTTGCCGCATAGCTCACAAAAGTTCAGCCATGCTTGCATACTCGCACGGGGCTGTGCGTAAAAGCGCCCACCCACACCG
>NW_026267205.1:877143-881345 GCF_000697945.3 Frankliniella occidentalis
GTGTAATGCAAGCTATCTTTACAAAACGCTTCGAAATTCTTGGTGAGCATGTGTTGTAGTGCGCTGACCCCCGGTTAAATATATCAGTACATCACGGAAACTGGTCGGGCGGATTAGTCGGGATATTTATACCCCCAATGTGTTTAAAAATACCCCCAAGTCCCAGTTTCACGATGCTTTGGTGTTGTTACAGGTGTGAGAGGGTGGCCGACTGACCCCCCCAGAACACCACACTCCGTATGGTTGCGCTCCAAATGTCCGTTCATCAGAACATAACGCCAGTTACTGGGGAAAATAATGTTTTTCGACAGTGTACGCGTGGGTGTGATGATGCAACATGGTCCACCCCTGAATCATTACATTTCGCAAAGCGTCATTAACGCCTGCCATTACCTCGGTGTATTCTTGGTCGATATGACCCGGCCGATATGGCAGCTGCTGGGGGCTACCCGCGGTGGTTATGGGATTCCAGCCAGAACGCGTGACTGACGATCTGAGCCAATTCTGCAATGAAAAGCGGTGTAAAAATTTGTGCAGGTGCACACCACAACTTTGGAGTTGCAACGACATTTATAAAAGTATACAAACTTTTTACCGGTTGCACATACTTGGTTTATCAGTTGAATAAACAACAATGACCAACAAACACAGTTGTTTCTGTGTGTAGGTTTTGCGTCATGAAATCTTTTTGCTGGATTTAGTCTCGTGATGTGAGTCTCGTAATTCCTTCCTCACCTCAGCTGAGGCACGGGCCTCAAAGATTTTGAAGGCTGTGATTTGTTATCCAAGCTTGGCAAGCCAATCAGAGCCCTCGAAATCTGTGAGGTGCGTGCCTCAGCTGAGGTGAGGACAGAATTACGGGACTCACCTCACAGGACCAAATCCAGCATTTTTTTTAACGAAGAAAGTTTTGCGAAATGCGCAGTTTGTTTAGAGCGGGCGTTTGTCACAGGGTTATAGTCATGAGACTGGGTCGGCTAACTAGGAACCTCATGAATGACGAACCAATTCCTTTACGTCCTCATCATAACTATTGCCGTTTGCCTTGGACGCGTGTGTCAGGCACACCTCCATGCATGATGTCGTTGAATATGGCGTATAAACATGAGGAGCAGGAAATAGAACAGTTTCGACGACGAATAATTAATCGGGAATGTTTGTGGCGTGTTCCGCACTATTATTATTGAGGCCGTTTCGTTTTGGGCCGTTCAGACACATGCACTCTGCTTAATGAGTTAGGTGGGGGGCGAAGGGCTTGCCCGAGGGTCCTCATGCTTACGACCAGCCCAAGGCTCTGCACTCGACGTTATTTGAAATGGTAGTTAGCATCCCTCCGCTGGAAAGCACAATATTGTGCCTTGTCGGACACGCGAAGCCCAATAACGCGTAATTACGTTGTTTGGCGTTGAAAGGGCATAATGTCTGCAGGTGGGCAAATTGTCGTTTCAAAGGAGTCTAGCGTTTGACCCAAAGCCTTTCAGGTCTGAGATCGCCTTATAGGGGTGCTCTCTTTGAGCTCATGTGCCCAGAAGATCGGATTGTTTAATTGAACAAAGTTTAATTGAAATTTCTGGTTCATGGTTGACGCGTTGATTGTTAACACTCAAACCTTGGTTCGTAGCGTTCGTAAATAGTTACCGTACACTGGAAACGCAGGTGTGTGAATGTCGCACACAAGTATGATGTGTGAATTTCCATTCGTACACCCAAGAGAGTAAAAGTGTGTATTTCAGTGGAAAATTCACACTTGTGCCTCCGATGATGGTCACATACCTACAAGTGTGTGGCAACATTCACACACTTGTATTATCTTGTGTATGAAAGCTTTTAACAAATTGTTGCGCAAAAAGTCGTCGCACAGTCACGGTGATATAGCGCAGCGTTTGGTGGCTTGTGACATGACCACCCACCTGTGCTCCTCCCCGCCCCGCCCCTCTGTAAGTCCGACAGCACGTGGTCCGACTCAGACGTGGCCCCGGGGCCGCCCCCGCCGCCCCCGCACGGGGTGGGTGGTGTTGGCGCTCAGGCATTCCACCGTGTCGCCGCGCAACACTCCGCCCCTTGCCAGATAACGCCCAAATCAAAAACTCGCGCGCCGCACCTCGCGGCATACTTACGACTTTTTGGCATGTGCCGGGGGGTCGGAATGTAATCAGGGGTGGCGGATTATTTAGTGTCTTCGAGATACGCCCCCCTCTTGCGCTCTTTAAATTATGGTTGTGTATGTTTCGCGGCCTCGCTGGACACGACAAGCACACAATGGTGTGTGGATGTCGCACACTTTGTAGATGTGTAATTATAGGGAGTGAAAAGGCGTGAATCTTCACTCAGTTTCAATTCAGTCAGTTGTGCCTCCATTTGTATACAGATGGTGGGCACACACATACCCACAAGTGGGCAAAATTCACGCACTGGAGTTTCCGGTATGGAAAACTTTTTCTTCGGATGTCTCCAAAGACTCTAAACAAGACACTCTAAATGCCACATAGCCTAACATTTTTGCATGATCTCTAAGCAGCAAAATTTGAATTTTGCCGGAAGAAAAAAAGAAAAAAATCTGCCAAAAAATGGCAGTCTCTATAAAAGAGTGCCAACACTTGGATTTTCAAACGGAATGCCAGAAATGCGAAAATTTTGGAAAAGCAAGGCAGAGGGCCCAATAAAAAGCTAAACAATACTCGTTTGTTTTATCAAATCGTTCATGGGGATGCTGCCGGGCAGAGTCAGGTCTGGTCAGGCCCCCCAAACTCTTTTCGTGAGTCACCGGCCGCCGCCCCAAGCCGCCCCACGCCGCCCCTCGCCGCCCCACGCCGCCCCTCGCCGCGACCGCTGACCCCAACTCGCCCGCCGCAAGCTCAGAGGTGCTCTTCTTGCTCCACCACAACAAACAGAAGCAAGGTGTCACCCGACACCTGAAGTATGCACAACTGTCGCAATTGACTATAGTGGTGTGGGGGTGAACCTAGAAAATCGTTTCTTTGGAAAAGAAACAGGGATATTTTGCTTTTGTTCCAAAGAAATTTCTATGGTTTACCGACAAAAATTCATTGAGTTAAAGACTTTTCTTCAAAATAAGCGAGGGGTACCCCACTCGCCAACTCGTTGTACACGAGGAAAAATACTCGCAAGATACTCGTGACAACTCGCGACAACTCGCGACAACTCGCGACAACTCGCGGAAAATTCGCGAAAACTCGCGAAAAAAATGAGAAATACTCGCCTAAAACTCGCGTATACTCGCCATTACTCGCATAAACTCGCGGATACTCGCTAATACTCTCGAATACTCGCGGATGCTCAAGCAACTCGTTGTACACCCACTTAGAGGGTGGAGGACCCCTCGAAAATAAGTCATTTTTTTTCCTTAGCGAAAGGAAAAAGTTTCCTTATGTTTACTTTTGGTCCATTTCGTTGATACAAGGCTAATTTTAAGCAAATTCCCTAATTTCAAGGAAACTATTTTCTGGGTGTTGGTGGGTTCAGACAAAGAGCACACAGCCGTCAACTTAAATAAAAAGAATCTTCGACCTGTCTCACAGGAAAGACATCCGTTGCAGAGGCCTTACCAAATCGTCAAAGTAAATATCTCCCCACTCCCTCTCTCCCTCCTCCTCTCTCTCTCTCTCTCTCTCTCCTCTCTGTCAGTCTGTCTCTGTCTCCCTTTCCCCCTGCCCTCTCTCTTCTCCTCTCCCCCATCTCCCCTCGGAAAGTTCTTTCTCGTTATCCCTCCGTCTCAAAATACTTTCTTTTCTTCGTTCGCAATCGAACACCTCAGCCAAGGTCCGATTAGCTGGACCATTTCTGGTCCGGCCGCGCTCTATTCCGGGAAAGGGAAACCCAGCATCCCTACTTATGCTCCGTCTCTGGCCCAGCAGCCGCCCAATCTGCGTATTGCCCTTTCCACTCCGTCATTCATGATTTCTCGTGAAAAACGCATCAGTTACATTTCATCGTAATTGAAAGTGGACCCGATTTTACCCGAGAAGGAAGACGGGAAACTAACTATGTCGTACATCTGGCAAACAAGCACGTCTCGGGTCCACAGTCCATAAATCATCTCATTGTTGACAGAGAGGGTAGGCAACACCCCTGTCTTAAGCGTGGATTTAAAGTTCATCACGTCTGGCTCTGGTATAATGATCGCGCTCGCTTTTTGAGAATTCAAAATCCCCCTTTAAGTGTGGATAGAGAGTTCACGAAAC
>NW_026267205.1:886070-888594 GCF_000697945.3 Frankliniella occidentalis
AGCCTCATCTCGCGACTGGTATGGCTCTTCTCCGGCGGACGTCACCGGAACGGCCCGGGCCCGGCGTTGGCGCGCGCGCCGAGTCCATCCGTCCGCTGCTTGCACGGTCGCGCGTCAGCCCGGCGGGGCGCGGCGGGGCAGGGCGGGGGGCCAGCTGGGCCAGCCCGTATATGTACGACGGGCACCCAGAGGCCGGCATCAGTCCGCTCAGCCGCTCAGCAGCAGCAACAACCAGAGCCCCTCTCGCACAGCCGAGCCGAAGCAGTTCGTTCGCGAGTTCCTCTCAGTGCATCTAATACATCCTCTTCCAACAACATCAGCAGCAACATGGCCGCCAAGCAAGCCATCGTGTTGTGCGCCGCCGTCTACATCCTCGCCCTCTGTGGTAAGTTTCGTTACAGGCTACTTCGTGTGGTAGACATTATAATTACAGTACATTAAAGTACATTAAGAAGATTTGCCGCTAGTTGAACGGGAACGGAAAGTCACAAACATCGAAGCCTTAAGGACTTTTTGGCCTGAAAAAGTTTGGCAAAAGGCGGGGGGGGGGGGGCCGTAGGTTGCCGATACGTGACAATGCCATCAAACTCGCAGTGCTGTGGTTGCAACAGTTTCCTCCCTTCCGTTTCGTGTCGTTGAGCTACTTCCGGTCTAACGCCCGCCCTTCTTCCTTCCCGTGTGTGTGCAGCCGACGCCGCCGTCCCGCTCAGCTCCCGGAACACGTGCATCGACGCCCTGACCAACAAGGTGTACTCCGAGGGCGACACGTGGTTCACGACCGGCGAGCGCGAGTGTATGAAGCTGACGTGCGACGGCGAGAACACCATCAGCGGCCTGACGTAAGTGTCCATAACAAGCTGTGACGCCGGCCGGCCTTCCCCCGCCACCGCGCACCTTCCCGTCGACGACGGCGGCGACGACGGCCCTCCTGTACTAACCGGATGCTGCTCTTGTTCCTGCAGGTGCGCCCAGTTCCAGGTGCCGTCCTGGTGCTCCATCAAGCCCGGGAACCGGAAGGCCGTGTACCCAGACTGCTGCCCGACGCCCGTCTGCCCCGACGAGAACACCATCGAGGGCAGCGCCGCCAACAACGGCGGCGTCGACGCCGTCGCCTCCTACGGCGGCTACCCCTACCCGCCCGAGACCCCTTACTAAAAAGGACGCCGTCGAGGAGTCCGACGAAGGGGAGGCCCCCCACAGCCCAGTGACCGCCACCAAGACTGAGTCGAGGAGAGACGCACGCGTGGACCGTCGAGTTCAAGGTCCGGGTTCACCTCGACGGTGACCTGGCGACACCCGGCGCGACGCGGCTCCTGCTGTATATAATGTTGTGATAGCTCGAGGCGAGGCCGCCTCAATCTTTTGTGATAGAAAGGAGGAGACAGACAGTCGGTCAGAACAGTGAGACAAACTTGAATCAGTGCACAACGTTTGCCCAAACCAAAGAATGATGAATGATTGTCTTTTTAATTTATGAAATGCGTGACTCTGCGAGTGAATGTGCCAGTTGTACAGTGTGAATGGATTGTCGTTGTTTCAGTAGTGATTGTGATTTTTGGATAAAGAGATCATCGACTGAATTAATTTAACCTAGTGAAACATTATAGTTTTTTATTACTACATCATTTAGTTGTGATTCTTCTTCAATGGCACACCCGTGTACCAACCCATTACTCATACAGGCAGCCCTCGTTGTACACCACTCACGCACGTCATGTCGTACACAAGGTAGTGTGTAACTGACATGAGCTGATGAACACATGTGGAAGTGTGGAACTTGCATACTTTACACTGAGAGAAATGTTTCGTTGCAGCCATCAAAATTTTGATACCCACGACCAAATTTTGTTCGGTCAGTCCGGCTTAGTCACAGGCATCAAAATTTTAGTTGCTCTAACCGAAATTTCGGTTGCTGTAACCGAAATTTCGATTGGTGTAACCAAAAGTTTAGTTGCTGTGACTAAAATTTTGATGGCCATGACTAATCCGGACTGATCGAACATTTTTTGATCGCTGCAACGAAACATTTCTCTCAGTGTAGAGTGCGCAACGACCCTGCCCAATACCTAAAGCCGTTCAACTGACTGTTGCACTTGCACTGTTGGAGCTGTTTACCCATCGAACGCGTCTTCATTCTTCAAATGTGCGTCCTTTCATAAAGTCGCACTGATGTGTTTTTTTTTGGTTTCTTTCCCCATGCAGTGTGGTGGAGACGTTACTACACGCGCATGTTTCCGGGTCCAAGATAGCGAGGGCTTCCGAGCCCAAGGGCGCCTCGCGATATCGGAATTGAGGAAGGTTAAAAAGAAAAAGAGGGAATGACGCGGACCGCGGGGTCAAAGCAAGCGCGCCAGGAATGTTGGCCAGACGTCGGATCCACACTGTTGTGCGAAAGAAGTATCTTACACGCAGCTGCTTGTTGTTTCTGGGGTTTTATTTGCTAGTTGACTTGTGAGACCACAAACTTAAAACAGCCGTTTCTACAAACCCAGAAAACCAACATGGGATGTCCGCAAAGTTTCTG
>NW_026267205.1:888782-893078 GCF_000697945.3 Frankliniella occidentalis
TTAATGGAAACCCAAGTGTGTGAAACGTCGGACAGGGGGAGGGAGAGAGAAGGTGGGGGAGGACCGGTATTCCCCTCCGAATGTTTTTCTGACTGACTTCTGTTGTATGCGGAGGGAGGTGGCGCAGGGAGACACATCGCAAATACTCTCTCTCTCTCTCTACACACACACACACACACAAGTTCGCGGACAGCAGGCCATTGCCGCTAGAGGTGTGGAAGTGGTAGCGGTGGAGGGGGGAGGGGGCAAGTAAACCCTGTCATCCTCCGGGAGACAGAGCCGGTCCCGGAGACGGGACGGCCGCAAATATTAAATAAAAATAACTCGTCGCTCACATCGATATATGAAAGCGGAAGTCCTAAGTGCTCGCCTCTAATACAGCGCCTTCCAAGTCCAAAGGCCCCTGAAGTTATTTGTCAAAATTGGCGGAAATGGACAGTCGGCTAGCAAAGCACCGCATATGCTTTTGGAGGTACGCGGGTGACGGCTGTGCGATAGCGAAGCCTATATGACTCACAACTCACACGACCAAAAATGTACTTCTTTGTTTGTATGTTTGCTTGTTTGTTTGGGAGTGCGATAATCTCGAGGAAGCATTGCAATAGGGCCCGCGTTTTCCACTTTGTACAGAGTATATTATCTGGAGTAGACAAACACACTACTTGAAAAACAGCACACTACAGTCCCGTCGGCGACACTTCCCGGAGACGGTCCTCGAGAGACGGCGGCCCGGCCCGGCCCGCGCCCGGCGCCCTCAAGGTGAGGAGGACCGCTTTTGTTTGGCGTGGCTCCGAGCCAAAGACTGGCGGGAGGCCGTGTACCCGGACGCGCCATCCTCCTGACGGCGTGCTCCGGCCTACCGCGGGTCAGTCGCTCCGGGCGCGAGGACCTGGCAGCATGTGGCGCCTGCTCCTCGTGTGCTGCACCGGTGTCTGCCTGCTGAGCGGAGGCAAGGCGGCGGCCCCTCGGCCAGGTGAGGCGTGCACAACACTGTGAATAACAAAAGTAGCCTCGTAAATTTACCGCATTACTTTTTGTAATTTTTTATTTACAAAACATATGCTGTAAATTGGCTAACGGACCTATATTGGTGGTCCATCAATTACAAAGTCGGTACGAAGTGCTTGTAAATTTGAAATAATTTCAAATCATCTACGATCACATCATGGACAAATTTGTGTGATTTCGAATACATAATGCTCTGTTAAAAAATTGTCAAATTATCACACTCTTTCTAATGCCTAGTTTGTAAAAAGCAACATCATTCTATTTCATTGGCACGTGGCAAAATTCCTTCTGTTTTGCCCGTAGTGGTCCATAACAATGATTCCTATTTTTCATTATGCTGTAACAGTACAACAAAACCGTTGTAAATTTTGATAGCAAGATGTATCGTTACAGAACGATTAAGTTTGTGTTATTATAAATTTTTGGTGCAGGCGGAAGTAACCACTGTTTTGGAATGAAAATTTGTTTCAGAAAATTTGGTGAATGTTGTTGGATTACAACACGTGTGTTGTTTTTTTACCAACATTGGTTGTTGTTACTATCAAACTTTACTTCAGATGTGTTGTAAATTTACAACAATTTTTTTAACTGTGTGAGTGTGCACAAAACAGTTCAAATCAATATGTACAAAAAAAATATAACTTTCTACAAAGTGCACACCGCATGCCGTGGGCCGATTTTTTTATCTTTTTTTTTTTTTTTTTTTTTTTTTTTTTTTTTTTTTTTTTTTTTTGCAACGGCAAGTTTACGTCAACAGTTAATTTCGACAAAAAATATGTCAAAAGAACAAAATAACGACGACAGATGTTCGGGAAAATTATTGGCTCTAAACTACTGTGTTTTCGACGTTTTTATGGAACTAGATTCAAACTACGTCAAATTTCACTTCCACTGAATGAAAGGGAGGAACCAAAACTGTAGGAACGTCTCGCACATTTTTATTATTATCGTTGTCTGTATGCAATGTGTGTTTGCCTCGGTCCACGCACCCCCGGCAGCGTTCGGCCTGAACTAGATCTGGTTACCATTTCAAACCGTGCCTGTACTCCTCATAACCGATTCAAAACAGAAGGCGCATTTTGAAAGGTCTACAGGTACTGACTTGGTAGTCGACACGACGGAAAACACTAAAACAACGCCCCCACCCCCCAAAAAACAAAACAACTACATCTGTTAGTCTAATATCAGAAAGTATTGCCCTTTGGTCATCTAAAAAGTGCCTCCCAAAATGGCCGAGTTGAGCCCATGGAAGGTCGCGCATAGCGCCTTGGAGATAGGCCAAATCTTGTATGTAGTGCACGCATGTACCGCGGGGTGGCCTACCCCGAGTATCGCAGGCGCCGCGTGCTATCATAAATTGCTGAACGTTTGAATGAAGCTAAGAAAAGGGACTACACATACTTTCCAAAAAATACTCGTTCTCCTCAACGCGAAATATATGAGGCGTTTTGTATGGAACGAGTAGCGAATAAACAAAAGACGGTCGTCGACCCCTCGGAGTGCATGCCCGTCAACAGTTGCATGTCACACCTGTCGTGTTTGGAGTCTTTTGTGCCGCCCATGACCTCTGTCACTCTGTTGCAGGCCCAGCAGGATGCGTGCTCACCGAGTCGCCGTTCCCCAAGCACGCCATGTCGGTGGGAGAAACCTTTAACACTGGCCCTGAACCCTGCGCCTCCTACACCTGCGTCGAACCGAACCAGTGGTCTTCCGTCTCGTACGTAACCACACCCCGACTATTCAATTCCCCTGGACTTAATGGAAACCCAAGTGTGTGAAACGTCGGACACACACTTGCAGGTGTGTGAAACGCTTCTCACACTTGCAGGTGTATGAATGATGATTCACTCACTCGGTCTGGTGTTGTGCTACATTCACACACCTATTATCTGGTGTTGTGCTACATTCACACACCTATTATCTGGTGTTGTGCTACATTCACACACTTGGTCTGGTGCTGTGCTGCATTTACAGACTTAGTTTGGTGTTGTGCCACATTCATACACTTGGCCTGGTGTTGTGCTACATTCACAGATCTGGTCTGGTGTTGTGTTGCATTCACACAGTTGGTCTGGTATTGTGCTACATTCACACACTTGGTCTGATGTTGTGCTACATTCACACACCTTGGTCTGGTGTTGTGCTAGAATCACACGTCCGGTGTGGCACACACATTTGGGTTCCCTGCGCGTCACCACACGATACGCAACACCGCTTCACCTTTTGGTTTTGCTCCAGCTGCCCGCCGGTGGAGGGCGCTCCCGACGGCTGCGAGGTCGTCCAGGGGAATCAGTCGGCGGTGTACCCGGGCTGCTGCGTCCACGTCAGCTGCGGCGACAACGTCCTCGGCGTCGACCAGCCCTTTGGAAAAACTCTGCAGGAGTGAAATTCCTTGCCGAAAAAAGGTCGTTTCTCTCTTTCTCTCGTTTCTTTGTGAAGTGCCCATTATTACCATGCTTCTTAATAAACTGTCCAGATTACGTCAGGAAGTCTCTCTCTCTCTCTCTCTCTCTCTCTCTCTCATCCGACCGCTCCACTGTCATCCTGCCGGCACTGGGAGCACGGGGTAGGGGCTGCCCCGACCGATAGTGTTTCCGTCGGGAAGGAGTATTTCTCTCCGTCCTCCCTTGACGCACGTTGCAGGGTGTCGAACAGGCTGAACAAGTAGTGTGTCCCACCGCACCGGAACGTGCTGCCACACACAACCCCCCTCGGGCGGGCTCAGGTGAAACCACCGCGGCACACGCACACTGCTCAGGAGAGGACCTTCTTCTCCAGAGCCTCAGCAAGCACGCCGCCTCGGGCTGACAGATGCACCGATACAATCTTGCTTCAATCCATAAATGCGATTCAAAATTAACATTTTTAAAAGGAACATTTAACTTCTCTTTTTAGGGGGGGAACTTCTCCGCAATATCACGCGTTGTTTTTTTTTTTCTTTGTACTTTTTAAAAACTCTAATCCTAATCCCTTCCGAACTTGATTTTGTATGGTGCGGGTACAACCGGGCAACTTACAGCGCCCGCCCGGGTCGGCCGCCCATCCCGAGCCAGAGCCACTTCAGGGCAGGAAGACGCGCACCGGCGGGGCGCGCTGCTCGGCCCACCTCCGACACAGGAGCTCCAGGGCGAAGACGAGCGCGCCGAGGAGGTGCCCGGCGGCGAGCACGACGAAGGCCGGCAGCAGCTGGTCCAGGCTGAGAGGCCGGGTCAGCTGGTCGCCGTGATCTTGGCCGCGCTCTCTCGGGAGCATTTTCGACAGTGCCTCATCGTAGTAATGGTGGTCGAT
>NW_026267205.1:893128-894496 GCF_000697945.3 Frankliniella occidentalis
CCTGCCGGCACTGGGAGCACGGGGTAGGGGCTGCCCCGACCGATAGTGTTTCCGTCGGGAAGGAGTATTTCTCTCCGTCCTCCCTTGACGCACGTCGCAGGGTGTGGAACAGGCTAAACAAGTAGTGTGTCCCACCGCACCGGAACGTGCTGCCACACACAACCCCCCTCGGGCGGGCTCAGGTGAAACCACCACGGCACACGCACACAGCACTGTTAAAAAAAAATCGAAAATTTTACAGGAAAAGATAGTAACAACAACCAATGTTGGTAAAAAAACAACACACATGTTGTAATCCAACAACATTCACCAAATTTTCTGAAACAAATTTTTATTTCAAAACAGTGGTTAATTACTTCCGCCTGCACCAAAAATTTGTAATAACAGAAACTTAATCGTTCTGTAACGATACTCACTACTCGTACCATACCAAACGCCTCATATATTTCGCGTTGAGGAGAACGAGTATTTTTTTTAGAAAGTATGTAGTCCTTTTTCTTAGCTTCATTCAAACTTTCAGCAATTTATAATAGCACACGGCGCCTGCGATACTCGGGGTAGGCCACCCCGCAGTACACGCATGCACTACATACAAGATTTGGCCTATCTCCAAGGCGCTATGCGAGACCTTCCAATGGGCTAAACTCGGCCATTTTGTGAGGCACTTTTTGGATGACCAAAGGGCAATACTTTCAGATATTCGACGACCCTATTCCTTAGCACGAACAGTTGTAGTTGTTGTTTTTTGGGGTGTGGGGGCGTTGTTTTAGTGCTGTCCGTCGTGTCGACTACCAGTCAGCGCTCAGGAGTGGCCCTTTTGGACCTACGGACCCTTCTTCTGGAATGTCAACGAAAATCCAGAGCCTCTGCAAGCACGCCTCTTCGGGCTGACAGATGAACCGACGCAATCTTGCTTCAATCCAAAAATGCGATTCGAAAGTAAGATTTTTAAAAGGAACATTTAACTTCTCTTCTTAAGGGGGAACTTCTCCGGAATATCACGAGTATTTTTTTTTTTTTTTTTTTGTACTTTTTTAAAAACTCTAATCCTTTCCGAACTTGATTTTGTATGGTGCGGGTACAACCGGGCAGCTCACAGCGCCGGCCCGGGTCGGCCACCCATCCCGCACCAGAGCCACTTCAGTGCAGAAAGACGCGCACCGGCGGGGCGCGCTGTTCGGCCCACCTCTGACACAGGAGCTCCAGGGCGAAGACGAGCACGCCGAGGAGGTGCCCGGCGGCGAGCACGACGAAGGCCGGCAGCAGCTGGTCGAGGCTGAGAGGCCGGGTCAGCTGGTCGCCGTGATCTTGGCCGCGCTCTCTCGGGAGCATTTTCGACAGTGCCTCATCGTAGTAATGGTGGTCGAT
>NW_026267205.1:900001-903290 GCF_000697945.3 Frankliniella occidentalis
CCGGCTGGGACCACGACCGCGACTTCGACAAAATGCAAAGTATCGTACTGTAAATGTGGCTCGACACCCACCGTCACCGGGAAGAAGTACATGAGTGCGGCGAGGTTGCAGTTAGCGGCGTCTACAAAGACCTGAGACATGGTCTTGTTGGTTGGCACCCAGGCCAACTCCACTTTCGACCCCACTGCTTCAACCTGGTTTTCTATATATTTCTTATAAAGGTCACTTATAACCCTAAGATCCGGAGGAGGTTCAAGTGCGACCACTTGGACAGGGGACTTCCGAGATCCATTCTGCTTCCACTCCAAACACAGCGGCTCGGGCAAGGACCCTTTTGACCATGAGCGAAGGCCCGGTGAACAACGGCCGTTCTCCTTCATTTTAATGTCCTGCCAGGGCTCATGACAGCCCTGTTTTGGAGGGTAGTACAGGAACGTGGTCCCGTTTGGAGTTGAGATGGCCAAGTGTAGGAGGACGCCGCCGCAGACCCATATACGGCTGCTTGGGGTGAGCGCCAGTACGTCCTGCGGAGACGGCGCCCACGTCCACAAAAGAACTTGCTTGAGATGAAAGATACCCGGTTTCTCCAACAGAAAATCGAGAAGCTTCTCCCCTCTTCTCTTGACCACCAGGTATAGGGCCCTGGACTTTGTCAGCGTCTGTCTCAGCCCGACGGTCTCATCCTCGTCTGCCGGCGGGCGGAGGACCTTGGGCGTCCCGGGCGCGAGGTCACGGAGGTAGTCCGCGAGCAGGGTGACGTCGCCGTCAACGACGAGGGTGCAGTTGGGGGGCCGGAGGACCGCTGCGAGGTAGTCGGACACGCACTGGGCGCCGGCGGGGAGGCCCGTGTCCACGGCGGGCAGGGCGGCGTGGGCCGCGGCCGCGAGCAGGCCGAGCACGCCGAGCAGGCGTTGAACGAGCAGCTGCATGGCAGCGACCGTCACGGACTGACTTCCGTCGAGGCTCAGGAAAGTGGCCGAGCCGGGCCGAGCGCGTCCGCGTGTCCAGTTTAGTCGAACTCTGCGCTTGTAAAGACGCGCATCGACCTGCCCGGTCCTTTCAGCGTCCAGATAAATGCTGGGCGTGCCTAATTGGCGCTTGTAGGGTTGGCCGTCAAAGCTTTCGGGCGCCACACAAAAACCCTCGTGAGCCACGGGTTCCCGGGCCTCGGCGCTCAAAACGGTTGTCAAGCAAATGTGTGCCCAAATTGTGCACGGAACCATGAATTTAAATCAATTCTGTCGATTGGCAATGAGGCTTATTGTGAAACTTCATTAAAATGTAATGAAATTCCACAATACGTAATGAAAAGGTTAATAAATATCATTACGAAAATCTAATGAAAATAGCTTCACAACATTTAATGAAAATGTAATGAAATATTTTAAACAGTGGGCATCAAGAAGCAAGTGTACTAATCAATCGATTTTTGTGGGGTGATTTTGCACACGTGCCTAATATTTGCTGAAAGCTGCAATAACTCCCTTATTACTAAAATAAATGAGACAGTCGAGACAGTAAATTGAAAAGCTAATGCTTATTGCGAAAGATTTGTAAGAACGGATTTGCGGAATTGAAAGACACGTTACGAAGAAAAATGGTTCGCAATAGAGTAGATTTAAATTACGATGTATTTATAAAATCAGCTCGGAGACGATGCCTCAAAGCGGCAGAACCGAGAAAAGCAGCTCGCCGCCGCGGTACCAGGGTGGCCTGTTCGGGTCCGTCTGGCTAACTGTGAGTGGAACGGTCTTGAGAGGCAGAGACCCCCCCCCCCCCCGGGACAAGGGCTTGTACCTGAGTCCACAGAATGTGCATGATCGCCGCACTTCTTAGAGCGTAGTGCATCTATCTGGTCCACCGGCCTGGCGCTGCAGTTGCGCGTCGGATGCCGCGAACGGGACAGCAGATGCCAAATAACAACTCCACTGGCCTGCTCACAGCGCCCGCGCGGGTAGGCCACCCATCTCGCGCCGGAGTCACTTCGGACGGTCAGTGCAGGAAGACGCGCACCGGCGGGGCGCGATGGTCAGTGGTCAGCCCACCTCCGGCGCAGCAGATCAGCAGATCCACGGCGATGACGAGTGCGCCGAGGAGGCGGCCGGCGGCGAGCACGACGAAGGCCGGCAGCAGCTGGCACGGCGTGAGAGGCCGGGTCAGCTGATCCGTGGGGTCCGGGCCGAGCTCTCTCGGACGAAGTTTCGAAATATAGCGGCTCTGTAGTAGTAGTGAAGATCTAGCCCACCACTCCCGACATGGGCAGCTGCTGACTTCAAAGACTCGTGAATCAGCGAACCCTTGCTGAAAAGGTTATGTGCCTGCATCCTGTAAGATGGGAGTGTGAACATGTAAAGACGTTTAGCTGGTGTAAAAACAAGAGCTAACAATTGGTAGAATGCAAACATATCCAAAACACATGTCATCGCAGATTCCCTTACCAACGATATGTTTTGAGAAGCTGCATATAAGTCATAACGGGGGATGTAGTTTGCTCTGGACAATATTGGTGGCGGGATAAGATCATTCCCCTTTTGTAGAGATCCTCAAGTACGACGACGTCGAGTCCGCTTTGCTCGAGCTGCTCCGTCAACGACGAGGGTGCTGTTGGGGGCCGGAGGACCGCGGCCAGGAAGTCGGACACGCACTGGGCGCCGGCGGGGATGCTCATGTCCACGGCGGGCAGGGCGGCGTGGACCGCGGCCGCGAGGAGGCCGAGCACGCCGAGCAAGGTGTTGGACGGGCAGCTGCATGGCGACAATAGCGACCCTCACGGACTGACGTGGCCTTTGAGCGTGTGCGAGCGCGTACGCGGATCGTACTTGAATCGCTTCCCGCGTTGGTACTGTTGCGGCATCGACCAGCCACGTGTTTTGGGCGTTCAGAGAAACGCGTGACATCGACAAATTGGCGCCTGCCAAGTAAATGCCTTTGTGCGCGCCTACACATCGCACCATTGGAGCTACGGCGCCCTGCGCCTTTACACACGGCACTGGAACTGGAGAAAGGACATTTTTCTGTCGTAGGAAGTGGGCGATTTGAGCTAATTTACGAAGAAAACTAGGCAAACAACTGCAAATAAATCTTGCATACGAGGCAAAGAAACTGATGCACATTCGTGGGGTGAATACTTTTTCGTGGTGGTAAATTATTTGCCATTAGTGCAATAAATCTAAAACAAAGAAAATGTGGGAGTGGAGTTATATAGCTAGAGTCAATTATTACCGTAGATTTGTTGATCATTTAGACAATTGAGCAGGTGCTGAGATCAGAAAATAATCAATTCTGAAGA
>NW_026267205.1:903340-903786 GCF_000697945.3 Frankliniella occidentalis
GCTAGAGTCAATTATTACCGTAGATTTGTTGATCATTTAGACAATTGAGCAGGTGCTGAGATCAGAAAATAATCAATTCTGAAGAAACTATTCAGGCAAAACTATTTAACGTGTTGGCCTTTGGGGCAACGTTTTCACACTACAACTTTTTGATTTCTTCACTTCTGAACTTAACTGCCTGGGGCTCCGACGCCACTCACAGTGGCCGTCCGGGTAGGCAACACAACCTGCGCCTGTGTTGCTTCCGATAATCAGTGCATGAAGACGCGCACCGGCGGGCCGCGATGGGCGGCCCAACTCCGGCACAGGAGCTCCAGGGCGAAGACGAGTGCTCCGAGGAGATGGCCGGCTGCGAGCACGACGAAGGCCGGCAGCAGCTGGTTCAGGTTGAGAGGCCGGGTCAGCTGATCGCCGGGGTCCGGGACGCGCTCCCTCGGCCGGACGGC
>NW_026267205.1:903836-904936 GCF_000697945.3 Frankliniella occidentalis
GTCAGCTGATCGCCGGGGTCCGGGACGCGCTCCCTCGGCCGGACGGCAGCAAGGTACTCGCTTGTCAAATGGTTATGAAGCCCGCCGGCGAAGAATCGGCTCGTCGTTGCTATCAGCGGTTCATAAAGCGGCGATCCCTTGGTGAACATGGCAGAAGCCTTCACGTTGTAAAACGGGAGCCTTAACGTATGAACACGTTTGCGGCCCGTGAGGAGCGGCATTAAGTCGTAAGCAGAAATGGCATCCCAATAACATATTAAAGCAGATTTTTTCCCCTCGGATACGTTTTTAATGGCCTTCTGTAGGTCAAAAGGGGAGATGGGGTTTGCTTGTGACGTGATCGCTCTCGGGAGGTAATCTTTTGACGCCCAGTATAGATCCTCAAGTATGACTACCTCGAGCCCGCTCTGTTCTAGCTGCTCCAGGCTGTTGATCTCCCCCGGCGGGCTGGTGAGCTCCCTGAGCAGCAGGCCCTGGTAGGCGGCCGCGAGCACCACGCTCATGAGCAGCCAGACGGCGGACAGCGGCCGGTGTGCGGTCCTGCCCGGGGGAGCCTGCGCCAGGAGCGGCGCCAGGGCCTGCAGGGGGGCGGCGGCCAGCGCGGCTAGGCGAGGCCGCCCCCGGCACGCCGAAGCTACGGCCAAGGCCACCGTCATGCCGACCACGGCCAGCGCTGTGGCGACCCAGAGCGCCACCGAGAACTCGGCCGTCACCGCCTTCAGGAGCCCGGGGTGGGGGCCGAGACCAGCGGGAACCACCACTACGGCTTGGGACAGCACGTCACCTTGGTACTGCAAATGTGGCTCAACGTGGATAGTCAGCGGGAAAAAGGATATGAGTGCGGCGAGGCTGCAGTTCGCTTCCCCTGCAAAGACTTGGTCATAGATGGTCACGTTGTGCGTTATCCAGACCAATTTAACCGCTGGCCGCAAAGTTGCCACCAAGGTTTCAATAACTTTCTTAAAAGGGCGCTCTATGACACTAAGTTGCGGAGGAGGGGCAAGTGCGAAAACTCGACGATCGAACTTCTCTGATTTATGTTTCTCCCACTTCTGACACATCGGTTGAGTCAACGATTCTTTAGACCGAAAAAGAAGTCC
>NW_026267205.1:904986-905896 GCF_000697945.3 Frankliniella occidentalis
CCCCCCCCCCCCCGGGACAAGGGCTTGTACCTGAGTCCACAGAATGTGCATGATCGTCGCACTTCTTGGAGAGTAGTGCATCCGTCCGGTCCATCGCCTGGCGCTGCAGTGGCGCGTCGGATGCCGCGAACGGGCTCAGCGGGCACAGCGGATGGCAAATAACAACTCCGCTGGCCCGCTCCGCACGGAGCCCGCGAGGGTAGGACGCCCATCTCGCGCCGGAGCCACTTCAGACGGTCAGTTCAGAAAGACGCGCAACGGCGGGGCGCGGTGGTCAGCCCCCCTCCGGCGCAGCAGGTCCACGGCGAAGACGAGCGCGCCGAGAAGGTGGGGCACGACATCGTCAGCGTCTGCCTCAGCCTGACGTTCAAGTACTCGTCTGTGGGCGGTCGAAGGACTTTGGGCGTCCCGGGGGCGAGGTCGCGGAGGTAGGGGCCGACCAGGGTGACGTCGACGTCAACGACGGGGGTGCTGTTGGGGGCACGGAGGACCGCGGCGAGGTAGTCGGACACGCACTGGGCGCCGGCGGGGAGGCTAGTGTCCACGGCGAGCAGGGTGGCGTAGACCGCGGCCGCGAGGAGGCCGAGCACGCCAAGCAGGTGTTGGACGAGCAGCTGCATGGCGACAATAGCGACTCTCACGGACTGACGTGGCCTTCGAGCGTGTGCGAGCGCGTCCGCGGATCCTATTTGAATCGCTTCCCGCGTTGGTACTGTTGCGGCATCGACCAGCCACGTGTTTTGGGCGTTCAGAGAAACTCACGGGTGACCAGGGCGACGTCGCCGTGAATGACGAGGGTGCTGTTGGGGGGCCGCAGGGCCGCGGCGAGGTAGTCGGACACGCACTGGGCGCCGGCGGGGAGGCGCGTGTCCACGGCGGGCAGGGCGGCGTGGGCCGCGGACGCGAGCAG
>NW_026267205.1:905946-906452 GCF_000697945.3 Frankliniella occidentalis
GCTTAACGAATGGTAGTGAAGCCCGCCAGCGTAGAATCGGCCCGTCGTTGCTATCAGCGGTTCATGAAGCGGCGAGCCCTTGGTGAACATGGCAGAAGCCTTCACGTTGTAAAACGGGAGCCTCAACGTATGGACACTTTTGCGGCCCGTGAGGAGTGGCATAAAGTCGTAAGCAGAGATGGCATCCCAATAACATATTAAAGCAGATTTCTTCCCCTCGGATACGTTTTTAATGGCATTCTGTACGTCAAAAGGGGAGATGGAGTTTGCTTGCGACGTGATCGCTCTCGGGAGGTAATCTTTTGACACCCAGTATAGATCATCAACTATAACGACGTCGAGCCCGCTCTGCTCGAGCTGCTCCAGAGTGTTGATCTCCCCCGGCGGGCTGGTGAGCTCCCTCAGCAGCAGCCCCTGGTAGGCGGCCGCGAGCACCACGCTCATGAGCAGCCAGACGGCGGACAGCGGCCGGTGCGCGGTCCTGCCCGGGGGAGCCTGCGCCAGGA
>NW_026267205.1:906502-907535 GCF_000697945.3 Frankliniella occidentalis
TGCTGCAGCACGTCACATGAAGGCTCACTGCTATTGCCGCAACTCCTGTGCTGCGCTGCTGCCAGCGTGCTGTACTCTGTAGTGTTCACTCAGCTTGGGACAGCGGCCTACTTTGGTACTGCAAATGTGGCTCAACGTGGATAGTCAGCGGGTAGAAGGATATGAGTGCGGCGAGGCTGCAGTTCGCTTCCCCTGCAAAGATTTGCCCATTGCTGGTCGTGTTGTGCGTTATCCAGACCAATTTGACCGCTGGCCGCAAGTTTGCCACCAAGGTTTTAATAAGGCTCCTAAAAGGGCGCTCTATGAAAATAAGTTCCGGAGGAGGGGCAAGTACAATAACTCGAACGGCGGACTTCTCTGATCTATGTTGTCTCCATTTCTGACACATCGTTTGGGGCAGTGACTCTTTGGACCAAAACAGAAGTCCCGGTGAACAACGGCCAGTTTCTTTCATTTTGGTGTCCTGCCACTTTCCCTGACAACTCAATTCTTGAGCCTGGTATAGAAACGTTGTCCCGTTTAGGGTCGAGACGGCTAAGTGAAGGCGTGTGTGGCACATCCACATCTGTTCGGCTCGGTTGAGCTCTAGCACGTCCCGAGGGGATGTCGCCCACGTCCACAAAAGTACTTCCTTGTACTTCCAGGCTCTCGGAACCTCCAACAGAAAATCAAGAAGCTCCTCCCCGCTCCTCTTGACCACCAGGTGTAGGTTTCTGGACATCGTCAGCGTCTGCCTCAGCCTGGCAGTCAAGTCCGCGTCTATGGGCGGGCGGAGGACCTTGGGCGTCCCGGGGGCGAGGTCACGGAGGTAGGGGCCGACCAGGGCGACGTCGCCGAGAATGAGGAGGGTGCTGTTGGGGGGCCGCAGGACCGCGGCGAGGTAGTCGGACACGCACTGGACGCCGGCGGGGAGGCCCGTGTCCACGGCGGGCAGGGCAGCGTGGGCCGCCGCTGCGAGCAGGCCGAGCACGCCGGGCAGGCGTTGGACGAGGAGCTGCATGGCGGCGACCCTCGCGGACTGACTGCTGACGTG
>NW_026267205.1:914555-915376 GCF_000697945.3 Frankliniella occidentalis
CTGCGCCAGGAGCGGCGCCAGGGCCTGCAGGGGGGCGGCGGCCAGGGCGGCCAGGCGAGGCCGACCCCGGCACGCCGAAGCTACGGCCAAGGCCGCCGTCATGCCGACCACGGCCAGTGCTGTAGCGATCCAGAGCGCCACCGAGAACTCGGCCGTCACCGCCTTCAGGAGGCCAGGGTGGGGGCCGAGGCCGGCTGGGACCACCACCACGGCTTGGGACAGCGCGTCACCTTGGTACTGCAAATGTGGCTCAACGTGGATAGTCAGCGGGTAGAAGGATATGAGTGCGGCGATGCTGCAGTTCGATGCGCCTGCAAAGACTTGCTCATAGATGGTCATGTTGGGTCTTATCCAGGCCAATTTAACCGCTGGCCGCAAGGTTGCCACCAGGGTTTCAATAACTTTCTTAAAAGGGCGCTCTATGACACTAAGTTGCGGAGGAGGGGCAAGTACGATAACTCGAACGGCGGACTTCTCTGATCTATGTTGTCTCCATTTCTGACACGTCGTTTGGGGCAGTGACTCTTTGGACCAAAACAGAAGTCCCGGTGAACAACGGCCAGTTTCTTTCATTTTGATGTCCTGCCACTTCCCCTGACAACTCAACTCTTGAGCTTGGTATAGGAACGTTGTCCCGTTTGGGGTTGAGACGGCCAAGCTAATGTGTGTGCGGCACATCCACATCTGTTCGGCTCGGTTGAGCTCTAGCACGTCCCGAGGGGATGTCGCCCACGTCCACAAAAGTACTTGCTTGTACTCCCAGGCACTCGGAACCTCCAACAGACAATCAAGAAGCTCCTCCCCGCTCCTCTTGACCACCA
>NW_026267205.1:915426-917269 GCF_000697945.3 Frankliniella occidentalis
CAAGTTGTGAGGAAAATTGTCGCCGCTGTGAGCCGCATGTCTGTGCACTCATTCATGCAGCAAGCAGGCGCCCTCGAGCCGAGCGGTGAGCGGTCTATGGCTTTGACACGGAGGAAAAAAAAAAGATTCGTACTCTAAAATTGTGGCGATTCGAAGCCCGTCACTTGCTGGGCCAACATTGTACATTAAGGTGAGCCCGCTTCCCTCAGAATCATTCGGCCTATAACTGGAGCTCGTCCGGCCGCGAGACTAGACTCGGGCTAGGCCATCCCGCAGTACATGCTCACACTGAGGGAAGATGTTGCCTACCTGCCAGGCGCTATGGGAGCTTGCATCGGCTGAACATGGCAGACTCGTGACGGATTAATCACGGACGAACTTTGACGTTCCCTTATTACTGCTGAAATGTGTACAAGTTTTTACAAGTTTTCGTATACTAATTGTCAACTGACACGAATCATCATCTTAAGATGACAAATTATCTACCGGCTCAGCCATGAGATAACAGCTCTGGTGAGAGCAGATCTTGGAGGGAATGCTAAATTTTTGATGATGCGCGGGATTAAAACAGGCTTATAAAAAGGGACTCAAGGGACTATTGACAGATTGACCATGTACAGAATACCTCGCGGTGTCAATACACACCCCTATCGTCGCGCGCCGAAGTGCCTCACGGCGTCATGCGAGTCACGCTGATATACTAAGTGTTCAACTGCAAATACCTGCAAGTGTGCAACTGCATGTTGAATACTTGCATGTGTGCAACTCGGTAGGTGTGCACTTGCAAGTGTGCAACTCCTCGGTTGAGCACTTCCTACACAGTAAGCGTCCAATCTAAGGAAGTGATCAACCGAGTAGTTGCACACTTGCTAGTGCACACCTACCGATTTTAACACTTGCAAGTGTACGACTACGGAGTTGCACACTACATCGTGGTCCACCATGTATAATGTGCAGAGAGACATGTGCAGTAATGGATCTAGACGCACATCGACAAAAATGAACCTATTTCATTTTACAGTATTTTATTTCAGTCAATCATTCATATTTTCATATTTACAGCACTGGAGAGTCCATAATAAAGTTCTCAATTCGCCGTTGGGCCGGGATTTTACCGAGACTCGCCAGTACCGAAATGCCTAAATCTAGAAAAACGATTACGTCTCTACTCAAGAATAAAAGTTGCATCCACGTGGACATTCTAATCGACTACTGCGGGGAACTCTTGCACCCTTGCTAAAGATTTGGTTGCGGTGCCATAGACTACTGAATGAGAGATGGTGAGTGAATAAGTACTCTTTATTACTACACATTTGCTACACAGATAAAACGGTGCAATAGTGCTAAAATCCAAAACGTCAATTCGGAAATGCATTCTAGAAAAAATAACCGGACGGCCGGTTAGAAGACGATCTTTGTGCTTCACAATAAAATAAATACGGCGGTAAAACACAAATAACACTGGCACAAAAAAAAAATACAGAACCGCACTCTGGAAACGCAAGTGTGTGAATGTCGCTCACTTGCAGGTATCCATTGCAAATATCCATTCGTACACTTGAGGGGGTAAACGTGTGAATGTTGCCTAAAAAATTTACACGTTTACCCCCCAAGTCTTGAATTCACATATATACTAATCGACTTGACTATTGCGAGGAAATTTTGCACCATGGCGTTACTGCCACGGAGTGCTGCCCCAAGGTTCTGCAAGTCGTTGCTGCAGCACGTCACATGAAGGCTCACTGCTATTGCCGCAACTCCTGTGCTGCGCTGCTGCCAGCGTGCTGTACTCTGTAGTGTTCACTCAGCTAACATGTGCACCTTTGAACAACATACTAATAAT
>NW_026267205.1:917319-918376 GCF_000697945.3 Frankliniella occidentalis
ATCTTCGCTTGCAAAGACTTGCCAATAGGAAGTCTTGTTGTTTGACACCCAGTCCAACTCGACCGCCGGCTGCACGCTAGCCACTAGGTTTTCTACAAGTTTCTTGTAAGGTCTAATTACATCTGTTAGTGCCTGAGGAGGTGCCAATGCCGTCACACGAGTAGTGGACTTCCCCGATCTACGCGGCTGCCACTCTAGGCACAGCGGCTCCGGCAAAGACTCTTTAGGCCACGGAAGAAGTCCTGGCGAACAACGGCCGTTTTCCTCACTTTCGATGTCCTGCCACTTATCCTGACAGCCCATTTCTGTGGCGGAGTACAGGACCGTGGTCCCGTTTGGATTTGATACGGCCAAGTTGATGCGAACCCGGCACATCCACAATGGTTGAGCTTGGGTGAGCGCCAGCACGTCGTGTGGGGACGACGCCCACGTCCACAAAAGTACTTGCTTAAAATTCCAGGCATCGCGTACCTCCATCAGAAAATCGAGAAGCTCTTTTCCGCTCCTCTTGACTACCAGGTTTAAGGTTCTAGACGTGGTCAGCGTCTGCCTCAACCTGACGTTCAAGTCCTCGTCTCTTGGCGGGCGAATGACTTTGGGCGTCTCGGGGGCGAGGTCACGGGTGACCAGGTCGACGTCGCCGTGAATGACAAGGGTGCTGTTGGGGGACCGCAGGGCCGCGGCGAGGTAGTCGGACACGCACTGTGCGCCGGCGGGGAGGCCTGTGTTCACGGCGGGCAGGGCGGCGTGGGCCGCGGCCGTGAGCACGCCGAGCACGCCGAGCAGGCGTAGGGCGAGCAGCTGCATGGCGGCGACCGTCGCGGACTGACTGCTGACGTGGCCCAGAAACACCGGCGGCCGTTTCGGCACCGGAACCCAACGTTTTACATTTTACCTGCCTCCCGCTTTTGAAAGGTTTTAACATCGACCGGCTCCGCCTTTTGAGCGCCAAGGCCAGTGTGGAACGCGGATTCAATAGAAAATTTTCCTTGCCTCTACAAGATGTGAGGAAAATTATTGGCACCTGTCTGCATGTCTGTGAACTCTTTCATGCAGC
>NW_026267205.1:925792-926694 GCF_000697945.3 Frankliniella occidentalis
TTGCCGCAACTCCTGTGCTGCGCTGCTGCCAGCGTGCTGTACTCTGTAGTGTTCACTCAGCTAACATGTGCACCTTTGAACAACATACTAATAATGTTTAAAAGAAAAATACTTACTCATATTGTTTATATATCTAAAATAGCACTTTGAAATATATCAAAACAATCAAACTCATAATAACACAGGGAAGTCCCATTTTCATATTCTCCACAGCTGCTACTAAATACAACAACAATTCCTGTCGTTCATTCACAATCATTGCAATTGAGCGTATTTAATCATAACTGTACCTAAGGTAATATGTCAATCTGAATAAAGCGGTCTTCAATTCGAAAGCATTGTTGATGTCAATCTCAACTACCTAAAGTCGACAAACAATACTTATATTCCACAATAAGGCAGTGCCTTTACTCACTGATAGAGTGCCAACTATCACATAATTGAAATTGCAATACATTTCAAAGAAAAAAACCCAAAGTTTTATGCTAAAAGTGTAGAAGACTGAAATATATAATTGGCATTTGTTTTTACTACATTTTCTAAAAATTTGGATCGTCTTTGTGTTAACACGGAGTGTTAACGTTTTTTTATTCTGAAGCAAAGCAGAAGGGTGGGGTGTAGTCACGGTGTTGCCCCGTTACAGTCTTTTGACATGTCAAAGGAGAAAATCTCTGGGGCCGCAGGCCCCCCGCCGGGAGCCTTAGTTTACTCAAATTTGCGTGTGAATTACAGGTCATATTATTTGATTATGTTCTTCAGTAAATCGCGCCGGCAGGCCAAGCAGACACGGTCCCTGCCGAACGGAGTTGCCGGCGCAGCGAAGCGGAGCTGGAAACTCCGTTTTACGGAAGGACGAGCCTGCTTGTTGATTTCTTGATTAACTTTTAGACTTTGTTGCCTAG
>NW_026267205.1:929667-930072 GCF_000697945.3 Frankliniella occidentalis
GCAGCTGGTCGAGGCTGAGAGGCCGGGTCAGCTGGTCGCGGGAGTCTGGGTCCGAGACGTGCGCTCTCCTCTGGCGAACTGCGGCAAGTAAGTCGCTTAACAAATGAGAATGAAGCCCGCCACTGTAGAATCGGCCTGTTTTTGATATCAGTGGTTCGGAAAGTGGCGAACCCTTGGTGAACATGAGATAGGCCTTCACGGAGTAATACGGGAGTGTGAACGTATGGACACGTTTGGGGGGCTTAAAAAGTGGTATTATGTTGTGAGCCGATATGATATCCCAATAACAAATTAAAGAAGATTTTCTCCCCTCTGATACGTTTTTAATGGCCTCATGTAATTGAAACCGGGAGATGTAGCGTGCTCGTGACGTCATCGGTGCCGGAAGGAGATCATCTGCTGCCC
>NW_026267205.1:930207-930540 GCF_000697945.3 Frankliniella occidentalis
GGGAGCCTGCGCCAGGAGCGGCGCCAGGGCCTGCAGGGGGGCGGCGGCCAGGGCGGCTAGGCGGGGCCGCCCCCGGCACGCCGAAGCTACGGCCATGGCCGCCGTCATGCCGACCACGGCAAGCGCTGTGGCGATCCAGAGCGCCACCGAGAACTCGGCCGTCACCGCCTTCAGGAGGCTGGGGTGGGGGCCGGCGCCGGTGGGAACCACCACCACGGCTTGGGACAGCGGCTTACTTTGGTACTGCAAATGGGGCTCAACGCGGATGGTCATCGGGTACAAGGAGACCAGTGCGGAAATGTTGCAGTTAGCTTCGCTTGCAAAGACTTGCCA
>NW_026267205.1:930590-931838 GCF_000697945.3 Frankliniella occidentalis
GCGGCTGCCACTCCACGCACAGAGGCTCGGGCAAAGACTCTTTAGGCCATGGAAGAAGTCCTGGCGAGCAACGGCCGTTTTCCTTCATGTCGAGGTTTTGCCACTTCTCCAGACACCTCAGACTAGAGACGGTGAACAGAAACGTCGTCCCGTTTGACGTTGAGACGGCCAACTTGATGTGGACGTGGCAGATATAGATTTGTCCGGGTCGGGTGAGCGCTAGCACGTCCTGGGGGGATGGTGCCCACGTCCACAAAAGTACCTCCTTATCCTTCCAGGCCGCAGGTTTCTCCAACAGAAAATCGAGCAGCTCCTCTCCGCTCCTTTTGACGACCAGGTGTAGGTTTCTGGACATCGTCAGCGCCTGCCTCAACCTGACGGTCACGTCCTCGTTTGCCGGCGGGCGAAGGACTTTGGGCGTCCCGGGGGCGAGGTCACGCAGGTAGGGGCCGACCAGGGTGACGTCGCCGTGAATGACGAGGGTGCTGTTGGGGGGCCGCAGGACCGCGGCGAGGTAGTCGGACACGCACTGGGTGCCGGCGGGGAGGCGCGTGTCCACGGCGGGCAGGGCGGCGTCGTGGGCCGCGGCCGCGAGTAGGCCGAGCAGGCGTAGGGCGAGCATCTGCATGGCGGCGACCGTCACGGACTGACTGCTGTCGAGACGCAGGCAAACGGCTGGCCACGCCCACGCACCACATTTTATCCGAACTCTGCGTACGTGAGGATTTCGCATCGATCAGCCTCGTCTTTTGAGCTTTGCGACAAGCGCGTGACATCGTTAATTGGCAGGTGCCAGCAGGGTGGCCGTCAATGCCCTACAATGCCACTGGGCCCAGGGCCTCCACACACAAGAAAGGGTTTGTCCCTAAGAGGAAGTTGTTTCCAGCAAACTCACGTACTAAATTGTGCATACAATCAGAAACAACTCTTCCATCAAATCTCAAAAATCGAATTCCAGACAGTGGACTTTCGGAAGTTCTCTGCACCCGTGGTAAATCTGTTAGTATACGTACAACAGATCCCTAAGAAAATGTGGCAGCTGCTAAAAACGTAAGTTTAACTTAGTTAATCTGCAGAACAGTCACTGGTGCTAGGAAGTTGAAATTCAAGCAAATGTACTCAACTTGCAAGCTTTTAAGGCATCATTCTGCATATTCACATTTTGAATTTCGCAAATCCCTTACGAACTTAATTGCCTGAAGCGCATAGCAGGCCCGCTCACAGCGCCCGCTCAGGTAGGCAACCCAT
>NW_026267205.1:933463-935782 GCF_000697945.3 Frankliniella occidentalis
GGTACCCCCATCAGAAAATCGAGAAGCTCTTTTCCGCTCCTCTTGACTACCAGGTTTAAGGTTCTAGACGTGGTCAGCGTCTGCCTCAACCTGACGTTCAAGTCCTCGTCTCTTGGCGGGCGAATGACTTTGGGCGTCTCGGGGGCGAGGTCACGGGTGACCAGGTCGACGTCGCCGTGAATGACGAGGGTGCTGTTGGGGGACCGCAGGGCCGCGGCGAGGTAGTCGGCCACGCACTGCGCGCCGGCGGGGAGGCCTGTGTTCACGGCGGGCAGGGCGGCGTGGGCCGCGGCCGCGAGCACGCCGAGCACGCCGAGCAGGCGTTGGACGATCAGCTGCATTGCGGCGACCGTCACGGACTGACTGCTGACGTGGCCCAGGAACACGGGCGGCCGTTTCGGCACCGGAGCCCAACGTTTTACATTTTACCTGCCTCCCGCTTTTGAAAGGTTTTAACATCGACCAGCTCCGCCTTTTGAGCGCGAAAGGTGAGTGTGAAACGCGGATTCAATAGAGAATTTTCTCGTCTCTACAAGATGTGAGGAAAATTATTGGCGCCTGTCTGCATGTCTGTGAACTCTTTTATGCAGCTCTCAGGCGCCCTCGAGCCACGCGGTCTACGGCTTTCGATTCGGGAAAAAAAAACCCACTTTGTACCCTGAAAATTGTGGCGCTTTAAAGCCCGTCACTTTCTGGGCCAAAATTTTAAAATAAGATCGTTTATGTACAGAATTTTTTCGCAGTGTCAATACACTACCCCTATCGTCGCGCGCCAAAGTGCCTGACGGCGCCATGCGAGTCAGCAGCCCGTTGGCACCCCGCATACGCGGTGCAGTATCAACAGAGGAAATAACGGCGCTGACGGTCCGTCCACCCTGTATAATGTGCAGAGAGACACATGTGCAGTAATGGATCTAGACGCACATCGACAAAAATGCACCTATTTCATTTCATAGTATTTTATTTCGGTCAATCATTCATATTTTCATATTTACAGCACTGGAGAGTCCATAATAAAGTTCTCAATTCGCCGTTGGGCCGGGATTTTACCGAGACTCGCCAGGAATGCCTAAATCTAGAAAAACGCTTACGTCTCTACTCAAGAATAAAAGTCCCATCCATGTGGGCGTTCTAATCGACGACTGCGGGGAACTTTTGCAACCTTGCTAAAGATTTGGTTGGGTGCTATAGACTAATGAATGAGAGATGATGAGTGAATAAGTACTCTTTAACACTACAGATTTGCTACACAGATAAAACGGTGCACAATAGTGCTAAAATCCAAAACGTCAACTGAGAAATGCATTCTAGAAAAAATAACCGGACGGCCAGTAAAGAGACGATCGCTGTGCTTCAAATTAAAATAAAAAAAAATACTGCTGCAATAATCAAGACGCTAAGAAAACCGGCACAAAAAACCCAAAAAGACACATGTATTACCAAGGAACGCTAGAACCACCATTCAGATTATATATTCAACCACAAAATTATGCCGGAGCTACGTACTGTTTAAATTTTGCAGAATTGGTAAATCCTTCGTGCGCAGAAGCCAAGCGCATTCTCCAGAGCCCTGGGGTCAAATAGGGTATTTCGAAGCGAAGCAGCGGAAACGGAACGGCCGAGCGGCTGCTGGATCCGTCTCAGCCTGCGAACTGCGCATGCGCAGTAGACTCTGTGCCGCTCCGCCGCCTCTCCCTCTCCCCCGCGCATCAGCAGCAGAGATGCAACTAGCGGTGAACTGGCCGGTTCCGTTTCCGCCGCTCCGCTTACCCGAAATACCCTATTTAAAATGAGGAGCCTCAGATGCTTGTGCAGGTGCGGCCCGTGTTAAACCGCGTGCTGATCGATTTACTGGGAAAAGGGTTTGTGCCAAACTACATTAAATTAACACGTTCGATGTACTTCTAACGTTCTGCGCCCTGCCCACTGTAAAACAAAATTACAACCGGCCCACTCACAATGCCCGCCGCCCGCCTCCCGTCGACCGTCCCAGGTAGGCTAAACACCGCCAAGCTTATGCCATTAAGACTAACTACGTGCAATAACCCTTTTTGAAGTTGAGGAACGCGGCTGCCGATCAGCGCAGGAAGACGCACCCGGCGGGGCGCGATGCTCGGCCTGCCTCCGGCACAGGAGCTCCAGGGCGAAGGCAGAGCGAGTGCAGGCGGCGAGCACGACAAAGGCCGGCAGCAGCTGCCCCAGGTTTAGAGGCCGGGTCAGCTAATCGCCGGTGTCTGGGAAGTGCCCTTTCGGACGTAGTTTCGAAGCAACGCCTCTGTAGTAAGAAAGATGAAGCCCACCTTTCCGTGCATGGTCGGT
>NW_026267205.1:941817-943616 GCF_000697945.3 Frankliniella occidentalis
CCCTTGGTGAACATGGCAGAAGCCTTCACGTTGTAAAACGGGAGCCTCAACGTATGGACACTTTTGCGGCCCGTGAGGAGTGGCATTAAGTCGTAAGCAGAGATGGCATCCCAATAACATATTAAAGCAGATTTTTTCCCCTCGGATACGTTTTTAATGGCCTTCTGTACGTCAAAAGGGGAGATGGAGTTTGCTTGTGACGTGATCGCTAACGGGAGGAGATCTTTTGACGCCCAGTATAGATCATCAACTATAACGACGTCGAGCCCGCTCTGTTCTAGCTGCTCTAGAGTGTTGATCTCCCCCGGCGGGCTGGTGAGCTCCCTGAGCAGCAGGCCCTGGTAGGCGGCCGCGAGCACCACGCTCATGAGCAGCCAGACGGCGGACAGCGGCCGGTGCGCCGTCCTGCCCGGGGGAGCCTGCGCCAGGAGCGGCGCCAAGGCCTGCAGGGGGGCGGCGGCCAGGGCGGCCAGGCGAGGCCGCCCCCGGCACGCCGAAGCTACGGCCAAGGCCGCCGTCATGGCCACCACGGCCAGTGCTGTAGCGATCCAGAGCGCCACCGAGAACTCGGCCGTCACCGCCTTCAGGAGCCCTGGGTGGGGGCCGAGGCCAGCGGGAACCACCACCACGGCTTGGGACAGCGCGTCACCTTCGTACTGCAAATGTGGCTCAACGTGGATAGTCAGCGGGTAGAAGGATATGAGTGCGGCAATGCTGCAGTTCGATGCGCCTGCAAAGACTTGCTCATAGATGGTCATGTTGGGTCTTATCCAGGCCAATTTAACCGCTGGCCGCAAGGTTGCAACCAAGGTTTTAATAACTTTCTTAAAAGGGCGCTCTATGACACTAAGTTGCGGAGGAGGGGCAAGTGCGATAACTCGAAGATCGAACTTCTCTGATTTACGTCCCTCCCACTTCTGACACATCGGTTGGGGCAGTGACTCTTTGGACCAAAACAGAAGTCCCGGTGAACAACGGCCAGTTTCTTTCATTTTGATGTCCTGCCACTTCCCCTGACAACTCAACTCTTGAGCTTGGTAAAGGAACGTTGTCCCGTTTGGGGTTGAGACGGCCAAGCTAATGTGTGTGCGGCACATCCACATCTGTTCGGCTCGGTTGAGCTCTAGCACGTCCCGAGGGGATGTCGCCCACGTCCACAAAAGTACTTGCTTGTACTCCCAGGCACTCGGAACCTCCAACAGACAATCAAGAAGCTCCTCCCCGCTCCTCTTGACCACCAGGTGTAGGTTTCTGGACATCGACAGCGTCTGTCTCAGCCTCACCGTCAAGTCCGAGTCTATGGGTGGGCGGAGGACCTTGGGCGTCCCGGGGGCGAGGTCGCGGAGGTAGGGGCCGACCAGGACGACGTCGCCGTGAATGACGAGGGTGCTGTTGGGTGGCCGCAGGACCGCGGCGAGGTAGTCGGACACACACTGGGCGCCGGCGGGGAGGCCCGTGTCCACGGCGGGCAGGGCGGCGTGGGCCGCGGCCGCAAGCAGGCAGAGCACGCCGAGCAGGCGTTGGACAAGCAGCTGCATGGCGGCGACCGTCACGAACTGACTGCTGACGTGGCACAGAAACGTGGGCAGCTATTTCGGCACCACCGGAATCCAACGCTTTACATTTTACCTGCCTCCCGCTTTTGAAAGGTTTTAACATCGACCAGCTCCGCCTTTTGAGCGCCAAGACCAGTGCGGAACGCGCATTCAATAGAAAATGTTAGTCGCCTTTCAAAGCTGTCAGTAAAATGCGCGCCTGTAGTGGGCAAGTCAGTAAACTAGCTCTGGAAACAACACCAG
>NW_026267205.1:944786-945300 GCF_000697945.3 Frankliniella occidentalis
ATATCGTTAACTCAGGTAGGATAGGCCCATCAAAATCAGAACAAGGTATATCACTTTCTTAAATTGACTAGCTTTGTCTTGAGTCACATTATGTTTAATGATATCTAATAAAATGGTGGGAGCATTTAAATTAAACTCTATGATACGATACATTATAGAACTTAAATTAAATATACTTCAGCGACTCGTGATCCTTCAAATGCTTTGGAGAGATCTGATAAAAATGAATGAAAGAGCGACAAGTTATACTTGTTGTAGGTGAGAAGTTTAAATGTATTTTGAAATTATAATAAGTATTAGGGTATTTTATTTCACTTCAACCAGAGGCAACCCACTAGAATTTCACCTTTCACAAGTTAAATGAATTGAATGAAATGGGAACATAAAGCATCATGTGGCATTACAGAAAAGGGTAAATTGAGTAAGGGGAGGGCAGTGGGGATAGGAAGGGACAGTAGGAACGGGCAATAGACATGTTCTGTAAGTGAACTTCAGGAACGCATAAATTTAAGCC
>NW_026267205.1:946988-947707 GCF_000697945.3 Frankliniella occidentalis
ACTGACATCGCAGGGTGGGAAGATTGGCCGCAACTTTTTTTTCTGTTTCAGGTTATAATTTTACAGACGAAACATAATCTGACCATACGCAAGCATTTCCTAATTTTACAAAGAAAAACAAACGATTCAAGCACTTAGTCTGATAAAAAAATACATCTTATTCGCACGCACGCACGCACGCGCGCGCGCGCACACACACGCACGCACACACGCGCGCGCGCTCGCGCACGAACATTGTGGTTCCTTCCGGCGTCTGATCAGAAGTCGAGCGTTGTCTGGTGACATCCGCGCATCTGTATCCGCAGCGTCACACCCTCGGGGCAAAAACACATTATAGCCAATTTGGTGACAGGTAATCACATTTCGGATCCGGTCAATGGGAGAGTTAACGCCATCTCCATGTAAGGCAGTAGGCTGCCGATAAACGGTCACCCACAGTATCGACCTATCCGTCGGGGGGACCATAGGCCGACTAGGGTTTTACGGCGTAGCCCTGCGAGACAACAGATTTTCCAAAAATGTGTTTTGATGAAATTTTTCAAGATTTTTCTTCAGCATCTATTTTAAAAAATACAATTTTTTAAGCATTTCTAAAATAACTGTATTTTTCCTGACAGGAGAATATGTTTTTATTTTCTGTCTCCTTTGGGGGCGGTCGCAAAGAGGGCGCTGGACACGGCTGGACCGCGCAGATTGACACAATAATAGACTGCCAGGGC
>NW_026267205.1:948624-950278 GCF_000697945.3 Frankliniella occidentalis
CTCTCTCTCTCTCTCTCTCTCTCTCTCTCTCTCTCTCTGCTCCCCCTCCTCGCCGCCCGCCGCGCGAGCCGCTCCGCTCCGCCCGTGTATAGGCTTGCAGAGGGGCTCGAAATGAAAAAAAAAAAAATAAAAAAAAAGTTCCGCACGACAAAACTAGAGACAAAGGCAGAGTGGCTACGCAGCAGCGCGACGCGCGAGCTAGAACGTCATCCGCGTCGCGCTGTCTGACTTTTAGGAACCATCCAGAAAGTAACGTGTCGTCCGTCATTCACCGTTGCAGTACTGTACTCGGTACTAGCCAGCCTCCGCTACAGCAGTGAGGTCCCAGAGCGCCTGGCTGGTAGGCAACATCCCTCCTGCCATGCATGCGTGTCTTGCGGGGTGGCCTACCCCGAGTCCCGCAGGCGCCGAGCTCTGCCGAGCTCTGCCGGAATGTATCTGAAAATAAGAAAAATATCGAGCGCACTTCCGGGGGATTCTTAGCGGGCGCAGCCAGTCCAGTCAGGTCAGGATGTAAGTACGTGATAACGTACTACTCAGTACGTAACTGAGAGTGCGTACTGAACAATGCCGCACCTTCACGCGGGCCCCGCAGCGGCATTCTGATCGATGGACTGCACGAGGTTTCTTAGAATAGCTAATGCATTCGCTAATTTGGTCTTGGATCAGAATATTAAGTCACCTAGCTTGTAAATAGCTGGGAGAGCTCTAAAAAAAAGTATGGGCATAACAGTGTGGTTTAGAATGAAGAGGAACTAGCTGCTGTGTAAGCTACGGGATAACAAAATTATTTAGCTGAGTTGCTTTTAAAAAAAATATATAGCTGCGTCACCTGCTTAACATTGTGCAGCGGGGATAAATCCGGACAGCTATACACAAATATGTTCAGCTACATAGCAAAATAGTAATGATTTAGCTAACTACAGTTAATCCTGGCCTGAACTTAATCGCCGCTGAGTGTGTGACTGATTAAGCTACACGGCGAAGCGAAGCGGATGAGATGTTAAATGAAAAAAAAATGTAGGCAATCCTATACGCTTGGGAGAGCCCCAGGGGAATAGCGTCACGCCTGAAAAAGCGTGCGAAAGACTCTATTTGAGTGACGGCTGGAGTGGGTCCTAAATCAACTCTTCCCCCCCCCCCCTCTTCTTCATGAGCCGACAGTTCACAGCAGTCGCGAAGATAGACTCCGGCTATGCGGCTTATACACGTTCATCCCGACGACAGTTGATCTCAACTTTGGGGAGTAAAATTTTACAACCCAAAGTTGAGATATTTATATAATTCCATTGCTCGAGTAACAACCGAATTGGAAAGTTGGATCAGGTAAACCAAACCGCATATCGTTAGGTTGATAGGGTGCAAAAGTTTGCCTGATGAGTCACAACCAATAACTTTACTTTGCTGCATACATTATTGGCATTGCACCACACGGTGCACAGGAGTGGAGTGTAGTGTGCACTCAAAACAATAATTTCTGGCTGAGCACCAAACGTCCAAGTGTCCATTAGGTCCAGACCGAAAGCTTTTTTCTCGTTGCACTTTATTTGGGACTAAATTAACGCAGCACCAAAGAAAATTTACTGCACTCCGATAGAGGCGGGCGCAATATCTCAGTTTTTGTCTAGCTTGGGCGAAATAAAAAGTCCGCGTA
>NW_026267205.1:950633-950967 GCF_000697945.3 Frankliniella occidentalis
GCAGCTGGCTGCGCCCCAGCCTCCGCGGCCTGCGACCCGGCAACCTGTTCGGCTACCGCCGTCTGCGCCTGCCCAGGAAGAGGACGGCGTCGGGCGAGCCGCCCAAGGAGTCCTCCGTCTTCATGAGCCTCGTCTGCGTCTTCGCGATCCTGGTGACGGCCTGGCTGCAGGGCTCCATCTCCCCCATCAACCTGTGATGCCCCGAGGCCCACCGCGCAGGCCCGCCCTGGCGGGCCTGCCCGGCTGCTACCCTCAAAGGGGTTCAAGTGGTCCAGCACCACTTGCCCGACACGGTCCTACCCCACCGGCCCGCCACACTTGTCGCGCCTCGCCG
>NW_026267205.1:955812-956533 GCF_000697945.3 Frankliniella occidentalis
ATATCTTTAGGCTTAGAGAAGAAAAACTCAATCTGTACATACACTTAAAAAAGTATGGTAACTATTTTAAACCAAATTCACAGGCAAATCAAATAACCACAAACAATGAACTGGAACAATGCAGAGTGAGAGGAGTCTTAATTGATCAGTCTACACTGAAACAAAAATGTCTTACCAACTTCATTAACAACTGTTACTTGGCTGAGAGACAAAAAAAATGCAGCTTGAGTCTTATAAAGTGATTCATTGTAACAATATCCCCAAAGAGGGAAAACAGATAAAAGCTTATTAAAGAACTTACAATCAGCCATTAGCACCATAGTTTGTAGATTACTAATAAGGAATCAATTCATAAAAAGGTTATTGCTCTCACTCTCAGGTTTCAATTTGGTCCTAACTCACACAAAACAAATTCCACAAGATGGGAATCTTGATGGAATAGACTATCAGACGGGGTTTGTAAGGTACTAGGGTAGTGATAGTAAACCACAACAAGGCTACACTACCAAATCTTTCTTAAAAGTAATAATTTAACTCTACTAACTCATATCATATATTAAAATCCACTATTTGCTATCTTTGGTATACTCCTGCACCATGTTGAGTGTCTTTAATGTCTCCTGACGTCACACAGCTGATACTTGAGCATCCTCATCATCTGCAAGCAAAATAAAAATAAAATTAAATTCACAAATATATAAAGAGGAGAATGAATAAAAAT
>NW_026267206.1:0-3245 GCF_000697945.3 Frankliniella occidentalis
CCCCCTCCCTCTCTTCCCCGGCGATGTGCTCGAGTGGACAGCTGGCGGACGGGCTGGGCCCGGGCCACAGTGTTTCCCTTCTTCCCGTCTAATTATTAGCGTTTCTTATTTTTTTCAACCCTTCCGGCCCAACCTCGGCGCGAGCGGGCTGTGGAGCGGGCGACGTGGCGTTGGGTGGTGGGTGGGGCCGTTGTACTTTATGCTGTATGCCCAAGAAAGAAGTTTGTATGAAATAATAAAAATTATCGGGGGAAAAAAATTGATGGTTCTTCTTTTCTCTTGTGGGGGTGCATGGCTGCGCGGGCGGGGGGGAAGGGGGGGGGGTACTTTGACGCCGCTAGGTGCTGTGTTAACACGTTTTACGGCCACTTACGCTTCACACCTGTCCTGAACGCCGTGATTGGGGGAAATGACGGGTCAGACCGCCATGCCCGGCCACACATCGCCACGGCCTGGGGATAGGTACGGTACAGCGGATATGCGCGTCCTTCGGTACTCTGTCAACCGAAATAAGTGTCGTAAGTAACGTTAACAAAATGGTACAGACCTTACACTGAAGTGTGAATGTCGCACACTTGCAACCGTGTGGATACCCATTCGTGCACTCTAACGTGTGGCAAACGTGTGAATTTTCCAGGAAAATTTCACACTTTTACCCCCTTTAGTAGTGTATACGAAATGAGTATTCACGCACCTAGAAGTGTGCGACTTCCACACACTTGTGTTTCCAGTGTAGCGAGTGTACATGGCATTGGGCCCGATACCTCATCGGTGTAGTGTAAACGGACTTGTTTCGCAATCTATGATCCGGAGCAGTCTTCTGGGCGTGCTGCTAACGGCTCGTCGAGAGAGGAAACCTCGGACGGAAATGTCGCTCGCAAATGAATGAAGTCACGCAAAGCGTCGGAGGCGACCAGATTAACCACATCGAGGCGGCTGACGCTCGTTGCGTCCAACCGCAGTGGGGGTTAAATGGAGGAGTCTGCCAAATTGAGGAAACTGCTGAAAAGAACGAAGTAAGTTGTACGTGCGTTGTGTGTTTCAGTGTGTCGTGTACTCTGCAGTAAACGTTCTCACAATGCGCCAACTTTAGTTTTGTTTACCAAAAGTCTATCATAGTGGCATGTACTATAGTATACAGTGCCCGACAGTGCCCCTTTTCTCATTTCGCTCTAAAACGTTTCTCTGATTTCTCTAATATATTGCGGAAGAAAACCCAGTGGAGGCTTTTCACACAGTTGTCACGTGTCGCCCCTATAGCGCGCCTGCCTTGTTGAGGCAGCCCTCAAACCCGCCGAACACCTCTGCTGTCTGGTGGCCTATCCCGTCCGCCTGCCTCGCGGCCCGCCTGCATGCGCGTCCGCTCGCCCGAGCTCGACACGGCAATCCTAATCCTAGTCCCTGTAATATGTGACGAGGCTTTCCGGCGCGTGGGTGACTTGGAGGCTCCACGACAAGACTGAGTTGTACTCAGTGCGGGTTCACCGAGTGAACAGTACATTTAAAACAAAAGTGTGCAACTGGCATGCACATAAAACATGGTAATGTTCGACACAAATGGTGAACAATTAATTATCAATTGTAGGCGTCAGACTAAAAATTTTAGACTTGGAAGTGTTTAATAATAAATTTGAGCACGTAAAAGTGTCCACAGCTGCATACACTTCTTACACTTCTAACTGTTTAACTTTGCTGTTAACACGTTCAGTGTAGCTGTGCATCTTACTTTGGGGTCAGGGGACCACATTGTGGTCATGCCGCACTAAACGTGTCAATAAACAAGTATTCAAGTTTCCAGTCATAAACGCTTAAGTGTGCACGTATTGTTTGGATGCTTGTATAATCCATTTACTCCATGCAATATGAACTGCAGTTGCGCGGTTGCCCGCTCACTAGGCAATAGTAGGTGGCTTCCCCCCCCCCCCCCTCAGGTCCATCACTGATTCAGCTCGCAGCCGGGACGTGTAGCGACGCGGGGTTGATAATTTCACCCGCGAAGTCGCACGTCCTCTGCGCCGTGCCCGGTACGCCTCGGTACGCCCTCGGCTCGCCGCGCCGCGCCACTTCCTGTCATGCCCGGCGTACGAATGCCTTCGTTTTCTTCTTGTGCTTGATCGTGATCTGCTGTGATCCGCTGGACTCGGTATGATATGGTGCTGGGCCAGTAGTGGGGCCGAAAATGAGGACAAAATTGCGAAAGCCAGGTCCGTTTTCGGGTCGGAACTGCGGCTGAGAGGGAGACGAACTATGTCCACTTTGGATGCACTCAATACACGTACATTCGACTATGCTCGGTCTGAAAATAAGAGAATTATTCTGATCAAAAATCTCGTAGCGACGCTTTTTATTTTTCATTTCTCAGTTGTGCGTTCTGTGATCTCGTCTCGTTGATAAAATGACCAACACGGAGTTGTGATTCGGGGATTTATTGGGCGCCATTCATACCGTTTAGCTCGCCCTTGCGCTGCGTAACCGGGGTGCCTCTTCGGCCGGAACCGGAAATGGCGCGAATCACGCCAAACAACATCGCTCTCTGTGGGGCTTCGAGCAGGCGCTTGGCGCATGCCATGACGCCGGGGGCACGCTCATGGCGCTCATGGCACTGGGGGGACGGATGACGAAGCCATGAGGGGGCGGGCTGTTCGGCAGCAGATGACGAAGCGGCCATCTGTCCGGCCGATTTCAGGGGAAAGAGTTTGATTTCATTTCCCCCGCCGCTGCACTCAAAATAAATCTGTGGAGCAGCCTTTGGCCTCACTGGGCCGCGACAGGCGGCTGCCCTGGGGCCTGGGGCGGCCAGCCCACTGGAGTCCGGTCCGCGACACACCTTTTCTTTCCTTTCAAAAAACCAACAAGGACCTCCTAAACGAGCCTGACTGCTCGCGACAGACTGCCGTTCCAAAGCGTGCACCTCCTGCAGTACAAGGGAGGGACTTTAGACAGAGGGTGTGACATCAAGGGAGAGGCAGTGGGGCCACCGAGGACTGGACTGTCTGCCGGGATGGCCACCCAGTACTCCAAGTGCAGTCAAGCAGATAAAAACTGATTCGTAGTCTTTCAAATTGTTCGACAATCATTAAAATCAATCGAAATCCAGTCAGGGAATGACCATCTAAATGCGACCCATCACAACTTCGCTGTAATCCTGAAGTGTGCCTCCAGCCTCCGCAGATGTTGTGTTTGACATCCCACTATTATTATCGCCAGGTCAATTAAAAAAACAAAAACAAAACACAATATAATTA
>NW_026267206.1:6519-14277 GCF_000697945.3 Frankliniella occidentalis
TATTCTTACAGCCGATAGGGGGAGGCTGAAACATCCGTTAAGCGGCACACATTACTCAGTTCCCGGAGGGAAACTCATCCGATTTAGAAATTCACAATTCATCCGTCATGGGCGGGATGAAGGGGTCTACGTTGGCTCATGTTACACCAATTTCTCACAGGTAGTAAATAGCACCGATGAGGCCGGAAATACTACCCCGGACCCCCTTTTTCATCCGTTTCGACTAACAGTGTGGTGTGCCTGCTTGTCCTCATTCTTACCTCCCTTAATTCGAAAATTCCAAATCCACGCCTTTCTTTCAGCCCCACCGACAACACAGCCGCGGACCTCTAGAAGCTGGAATTCGTCGAAGCAGCAGCAGACGATCATAACAATTACAACGGTAGCGTTGCGGCGGGGGGCGTCCGTCGGGTCGGGTTAGGGGCCGCAGACTATGGCGCCGTTCTTACGGGAACATAAAGCACAACTACTACTATCTTTCTCTTCCCCCTGCTCTCTCTCTCTCTCTCTCTCTCTCTCTCTCTCTCTCTCTCTCTCTCCCTCTCTCCCTCCCGCGTCAGCAGCAGTTAGCCCCGTATGTGTGTATAGCCATGGTCTCGCGCGGTGATTTATCAACTGAACTGACCTGGTCTCTATGAACTCCGGTGCGCGCCGACAACCGTATGGGAATGGAGGCAGCAGCAGCGCTGTGGGCTGGGCTGCAGCAGCGTGCAGCCAGCGTGCGTGAGCAGGATTTATCGCTTCTGACGGGTGAATCGCTGTAGCTCGTCTCATCGCTGCTAGGCGCCACGACACGGATCATTCCCTCACCAGCTGTGAATGAGCGCAGTGCGCGCCCGATAGCACTTGCTAATGCATCATAATCGGCCGAGTACATATTCATATTTGATTATACTACCAGGTGGCTGATTAACCCCGCGCACTTCTGTAGTTACACTGTACCGCACGCACGGGTGCGGGTGGGTTGCCTACTCGCCTGGCCCGTAAGGCGCCGTGGACAGGGGCGATAGGCAAGCCCGCCCGCACTCCTGCGTGCGGTACAGTCTAACTACAGAAGTGCACGGGGTTAATCAGCCACCTGGTATTTGTCGGGCGGACGCAAACCCCACACATGTTTATTATTAAATGTGTAGCAGCAGGGCGTCAGTTGGTGTGCGTGGCAAATAAATAATCGCCCGTGTAAGCTGGTGGTGCAGCGTGTGTGTCTTGACTCTTGTGTTGTTGTGCTGGTGAGAGGGGGGAAAGGGGCGGGAGCAGGGGGCGTTCGCGCGACAGTCAGGCGGCGGGCGGGCGGGCAGTGCGCCCTGTTGCCCAGTCACCCCTTTCCACACACACACACACACACACACACACACACACGTGGCCGGAGGTAATTACGACGAAACGGACAGTGAGCGGTCTGTGTGCATCGAATTACGGTATATCGACTGGTCTGACCGCTGCCGTGGCGGGGCGTGGCCGGGCGTGGCGCGCGGGTCCTAAACCGCGCCAAAGCAGCCCGGCGGCGGGCTGAGAGACAGACGCGACCCTTTCAGCCGCAGTCGCACGTTTAATGAGACGCT
Organism: Frankliniella occidentalis; assembly: GCF_000697945.3. Classification (NCBI taxonomy): domain Eukaryota; kingdom Metazoa; phylum Arthropoda; class Insecta; order Thysanoptera; family Thripidae; genus Frankliniella; species Frankliniella occidentalis. The sequence continues at coordinate 8,082 of NW_026267206.1, forward strand.
CCAGTTCCCGCAGCCGCGCCACAGCCGCCGAAGGCGTCGTAAAGGTAGATAATCTGAGCACACAATACCGGGCCGCCCACGCCAAGCGGGAGGAGGAGGAGGCCGGCCTAACCTAGTCAAGGACGCCACTTCCGGAGTTTCCAACAACCTCACCTCCGAAATAATTCACCCATGGTCCGTGGTGGTCCGTATATCCACAAGCACTTCTCCTTCAGGGTCGTACATCCTACGGAACATGACCAGATAATCACCGCGTGTTGTGTGCTTTGCTTGTGACTTCTCGAAGCACACTCATGCACAGTATACGACGGGGTGATTGAGAAAGTATGAGAAATTGGTCGTCTCAGAAAACGGCCCGCTCGTAATATCGCCCTCTCGCGCTGCCTGGCTAATTATTTCGTTTGGATTTGTTTTTATTTTATTTTTTATTATTTTGTCCCGCGCGGTCGAAAGTGAGGTTATTTTCACTAGAGGGCGGGTAACCCTGGGAGCTAATCGCATGCGGGGCCGGGCAACTCGTAAAGCGGCATAGCGGCGTGCGACCGGCAGGTGGCGGGGCGCGCCAGGGGCGGGCCAGGGGCGGGCGTGGCGCCCGGGATTATGTAAAGCTGCTCTGGAGCGAGGATTAGTGAATCGGCGGGCCTGCTGCTGCTGCTAGAGAAGGTGTATCTAACATCAGCTATAGTAGTACTGGAGTAGCTCCACTCCGAAGGTACGCTTAAGAACAAATACGGAAGTAAGAAATGAAGAGTATGGGGAAACTGCCGAAAACTTTCTGACGTTTGGACAAATTTGTGCGCGAAAATCGGCAAAAATACACAAAAGTGTTCAAATCAGCGCAGCAATGTGAGCCAAAATTTTGATTGCTTAATTTTCTACAAATAAAAGAAACAAATATACCAGGTGGCTGATTCACGCCGCGCTCTTCTGTAGTTATGCTGTGCCGCATGCACGAGTGAGGACGGGTTGCCTACTCGCTCGGCTCGTAAGGCGCCGTGGACAGGGGCGATAGGCAAGCCCGCCCGCACTCGTGCATGCCGTACAGTATACCTACAGAAGTGCGCGGCGTGAATCAGCCACCTGGTAGATAGTGTGTGGACATATTTTACAAGACAGACTTACAATCGCTTCGACGCTTTGGTAAGGACGTGACTGAATTTTCCACTCTTAGAAAAGCGTAAGAATTGGTTGTCCGAGCAGGTGGGGTGGCGAGGCGGGATATGATATGGCCTACAGCCACTAACGCCCCTCTCTGTCTTCCGCTTTGAACATGTGAAGAAGTCTGCATGCAACGCCCCGTTTCGAGACTCTTCCAAAGTGTAGTAGGCCAGTGGACGCGTTGGTGCCGCTATGAAAACATTTGGGAGGACGGCGGCGCGGACACACAGGGCGAGCTATATGGCGTGCGCGCAACATGCAACCCACTGACCTTCGCTCTGGAACATAGTGAGCCCGTCACGAGAGGTGGCCGCTGCACGTGTGCACCGGGCGCAGGGCGCGTTCATATTGAAAACGCTGCTGTTGGGCCGGATGGGGTGTGGGATGTAATCCCAGCGAGCGACATGATCACGGGCGCGTCCGGCCTCCGTGTGGCGTGGCGCGGCACCTCTAGTCGCCGCTGGGCTGTTGTTGCTGCTCCTGGATCAAACCCTGGATACAGATGAGGTCTGTCGAAAGAGAATGCAATTGAAGGAGGAGGAGGAGGAGGAGGGGCCGTGTGCCTGCTGCATGTATATACAAGACGCACGGGGGCGGCTGGCAATAAGTTGTGGCCCGGCCTAGGCTCCCGATCAGCTGATTACAACTAACAAGAGTGCTTGTCACACCTGGCCTAGGCTCGGTGGGGTCTTTCCCCCTCGCGCGCTCCGTCATTTGGAAGCCTGGCGTTGTGACAACCGTGTGACAAGCACTTTTATACAAGTGTGGGCACTAATGTCGTCACAAATGATGGGATGAAATGACACACTTCAAAGTCGTCAGTTGTGAACGGTGTTTCTGTAAAACCTCTCTCGAGTGATTTCGTATAGTTCTACCCTGCCTCGCAGACATGCGTGTGGCTGGGTTGCCTACCTACGCCAATGCGGGTTCAAGCTAGTCAAAGGGGCCTGAAGTCAGTACACAACGACGCGACGAGTTCTCCACCCTCCTGGCACACTTGACCAAATTTGCTAATTGTAACCAGATTTTTTTCCGAATTTGGGGATCGCCTGCCTCATTCCCATTTGCCTCGTCCGAATTGCGTGCGAGGGCGCGGCCTGGGGGCGCTCCGTCCTGACTGTTGCGGGGCGGGGCGCGTGCGTCGGCGGCACCGGGAGGGGCGCGCGGCCGCTTTGTCGGCATCGAGTGTCGGCGTCGAGGTCAGGAAGTGGTTCCATCCCATCCGTTTTTCGCGCCCCTCGCCGACATTCACACCACTACCGCCGCCCCCACCGCCGCTCACCCCTCCTCACCACCTCACTGCGCCTCTTCCGTCCGAAAAGTCCTTATTCTCCGTGTCGTCTCTCTTCCACCTCTATAGCCTCGGCTATGGGGGTGCGACAGAGTGAGGGGCGGGGTCGCGGGCGCGTCCGAAGTGGCCTCCGCAGCACCGAAATCCATCAACGGGGTCGTCCGGCCGCCCGCCCGCCCTCCTCGACCCTACTTTTACCCCGTTTGTCGCAGCTAAGCCCCTGTTTACCTCCAGTTTCTCACCTGCCGCCCCTCCGCCACACGCTAACGACCCCGACTGCGCCAAGATGACGCACAAGTCCATCAGGTCGCCGCAGGGGCCCGACTCACTCAGGCGCCGCCCCCGCCGCCCCCGTCACCCCCGCACCGCCCCCCAGCCCGCCCGCACCCCGTCTGCAGCGCCTAATGATTTTTTGCCGGATTCCTTCCTCTTCTCATCGCCCGACGGTCATTTCTGCTGGGCTGCAAACGCATGGCCTGTGGAATAGTTTGGCAGGCCGCTTCCGGCCCGGCACCCACCGCCGTACGTACCAGCTGTACCCGTCCAGCGAAAAGAAAAAAAAATAGTTTGCGGTATACCGAACGACAGGTGACATAACCGCCAGGCCTATCGCGCCCAGGCAACGACAAGTAATGAAAACAAGCTCTTGCATCAGGTTCAGTAATGCTGATTTTTGTTTTTAAATCTGTCGAGGCGAGCGCTCTGTAACTTGTGCTTCAGTGCACGTGGTACCCACAACATACATAGGTACTGCCGGAACTTTTAACCTTGACTGCTGCCAACCACCGACACTCGACGGACTACTTGTTAACGAAATTTCAAAACCGTTATTCTAATGCGTCCCGTGTTGCCGTCAAGTAGTTGCTGGTTGTTGGCAAAACCGTATACGCGGCCGGTCGGCCGGGGCCCGTGAGAGATCGATGGCTCGACCGTGTCACGCGGGCAATGATGGCTCTCTTTAATGCCTCGGCGATAAATTCGCAGCGAGCAGCACACTGCTTGCGCACGCGGCGCAAACGAGATGTGTCTTAGACGTCCCTAAAGCAAAGCCCAAGGTACACCGCAGATAATCTAACTAACCGCTTCAGAAAGAGCATGGCAGAGCGACGAAAAGGGAGTAAAATATATTTCCTGTTTTTGCTGCGTGAAAAAAGTGCAAAATGGAAAATTGCTGAAATTCTGTCCTCATCGCGACGCCTTGATTGACAGAATTCACACACCTGCAGGTGTGTGACAAAATATTCACACATTTTTTGGTGTGCGAATAGAGATTCATACACTTAAAAAGGTAGCAATTTACCAAACGAATGAACGAACGAACGAATGAATGAATGAATGAATGAAAGACGTTTCGATTGACTTCTCAATAAAAAGTTTCTTTTTATTCATGTTGCTTACTGTGGATTATATAGCACGCCTCAAATGAGGTGCCGTTCATCATAAAAATAAAAGTAATCTGAGTGCTGGCAACCTATAAAAGTCCCCTCTGCTCGCGGGATAAAAAAGTTGTCAACTAATTTGTGATGGGTTCGGTAGCATAGCCGTGGGCCGTGGGAGCCCACGCGGGACTTCCCCCTCCGGACACGGACTTGCGCCCCGCCGGCCGTCCAGCCGCAGATCCGGCTCCGGTGCGGGCGGGGCGCGCGGGGGACATATGACCGCCGTGAGTGCAGTGCAGGGGCACCCCGGGCACCCGCCCCGCGCCCGCCTGTGCTTCCGGGCGGCCACGCGGAACCCACCGGGCTGCACCCACCCCTCTCCCACACAGAGTTGCCAACATCGCATCTCCCACGATGAGCTTGGCATCCGCGAGCGGTATATAGTGTGTGTAGTGTGGGAGCTGCTCGGGTATTTACTACTGCATTTGATAATTGGGAGCAGAGAAGTGAGCGGTGCGGCAAAACGGTGTTAGTGAGATACCTCAAACACTTTTCTGTTTTGGAACTCGCTGTTTCCGTTTGTTGCGTTGAGGGATGCTAATACAATAAAAACGTAAAAAGCGTTTGCTCTTTGAAAATATTCATACATGCGATTGATTTTGTACGCTTACTTTAATCCGTGCAGATCAACTTGTCGAGGGTATTGAGGACTAGATGATAGTCTGCTTTTGCCTGTCGCACCGCCGTGGAGGCGTGGACCGGTCGCCGGTGGTGGAGGAGAAAACGCCTCACTCGGGAACGTTCTGTTCCAGATCATTTCGAAGTGCATCGCCTTCGCTCTACGCACGGCGGTCGGTCGCACTGCAGCAGCCGCCGCCGCCGCCGCCGCCCTGAAATGCACTCGTAAACATTTCCTTCCAAACCACAAGTTGAGTTGTCATGCACCGGCGATTGGTTCCATTTGCGGTGGACGCGGAGCGGAAGGGAAACGATTTGAACGCGAAGGAAAGTAGGCGGCGGCGGCTGGGCAGCGGCAGAGGCCTCCTCAAGGACGAGGGACATAACGTGTGCAGAGCGGGGACATGCGCTGCAAGGCGGGACGGGGTCCACTCACTTTCAAACTGTGTCCGTGACACTGCTCACTTGTAGGATTTTAGTCCTTTTTGGATGCTGAGGCTGCAGCAGGTGATTAAAATGTCTTTTAGATGTGAACATTTCCCCAGTTCTTTACTTTAGAGTGGAAAAATTTGGAAGGCACAGATTTCTAGGTTTTCCCTTCCGGTCCGAAACACATAAAATTATGTACTGAACGCGAATACTGTGCCATTGTGCTACGCTAGCAGGTGCACTCACTTGCTCTGCTCCAACATCGGCGAGTGCTCGAACGTGCTTTCCCTGTTTGTTTGTTTGTTGTTTTTTTTACCCCTTTTTCCGGCGTCGCGCCATTGCCGGAGCGGAAGCGCGAGGCAGGGGCGGCTGCTGGAGGAGGAGAGGTGGGCGTCGGAGGAAGTGGCGCTCGGGCTCGGCTCGGCTCCGCTCGGTTCGTTCGGGTCCCGCTCGGGTCCCGACGCTGTGATTACTCCGCCCCGGCCCGACAGCCGAGCCCGAGCCGAGCGTCAGGCCGCAGTCCGCCTCCGAAGCCAGGCCCGGCACGATCGTTGTGTTTACCGCGTCGAGCCAGCTCAGTGTGTCGGCGTTGCGAGCCAAACCGCGAGCTGATATTCGCGAGTGTTCTCTAAGTGACGACCCTCTAATTGTGAACAGTGTTGACCAGTTCTTGCGTGTGAGTGATCTCGAGTGATATGTACTACTGCTGTGCGTGTGTTCTTGGCAACGCCATGAGTGGAGACGACTGAAGAGCCCAGTTTGGATTATCCCTACGCACCGAGTGGACTTATCCGTTTTGGACTACTCGTTACTCTTGGAGCAACCCCCGTCGAGGTAAGGAATCAACGCCCCTCGCCGATGTCTTCCTCTAACATGTTTCTACCCAGACCTTAAGCGATACATAGAAATGTGACAGGAACTTGTAAGTGCATCGCAGTCACAGTCACGATGACAAGTGCGGGGCAAGGGGTTGGAATCGCAAGTCTGTACTAAAGTACACTTTTGTATGAGCTTATGTTAAGGTTCACTTAAGTTACTCACTTTATTTTGCCTTAAAAAAAATAGTTGTTTTCCCTTTTCCGCGCACGATATTTTATACTGGATGTGTCTTATTTGTTTTTATCCCACCATTTTTGTGCATGACGTTATTTTTGTAGCTCATTTTAAAAGTGATGTCACATACTTTTATTTGTATTCCCGACCGTGTCGTGTCACGGTGTGTGGTTGTGGCGTGAATAATCATCAGCGCTGGTGGTGTGCC
>NW_026267206.1:14756-17917 GCF_000697945.3 Frankliniella occidentalis
GGGGGGCAGCACGCACTTGCACCGTCCAGTCCAGGAGGACACGACACGACAGACCGTCCCGCACCGCACCGCCCGCGGCTCTCAGGAGTGAGGACGCCCCGCGACGGATGGCCGCCACAACTCATCCGATTCAGCCGTCGCGCATCACGTTGGTGTGGTGGTGGTGGTGGGGCCTTTCATTTTCGTTTCTGCTCCACACGACGCGCGCGGGGAGAGCGAGTCGAAATTGTGGAAGAGATGTATAAGTTTCCAGTCGGCGGCTGGCTGGCTGGCTGGCTGCAGAAGCCGCACGCCGCGCCGCGGGGACGTATGGCGGCCGTAGCTCACTCTGCCGGGTTGCTTCTGCCGATAATGGAATTCCGCGCTTCTGACTGACGAGTTTGTCATCTCGGCTACGCGGCATCTTGCCAGACGGGGGGAGGAGGGGGGGGGATGATTTAACGTTCTTGGAAACAGAAGACGCGGGTAAAGGTTTATTGAATGAAAAGCAGCAGGCAATAAGAAACTAGGAGCTGAGTGATTGCGGTAGCCGCTCTGGTGGCCTACGGGCGGCGGCGGGTGGTGGTGCAGTGATTGAATTTGGCCTCCCCCTCCCCTCCCCCCTCCCCCCTCCCCCACGCAGCGGCCGCGGCTCAAGTACCCACCCGTTTTGCTTTGACCTCTCCTTGTGCGTCTTGTTCGCCGCCGACGACGCGACGACCCCGTCCCTTGTCCATCCCCGCGGTTACTCCAGTAGCTCCAACCTTTCACAGCCAACTGGCCCTGAGCCACCCGTATCTTGGGCCCCACAGCCAAGTAGCCAGGCCCCAGTGTGGCCCACATCCTCTTGGCTTTGCTATTATTTTGTTCCACTTCTGGTTGTGTGCTCGTCGATGATTGACTCATCGGCTTCTTCTTTTTCCCGCCGTCCGCTTAAATTGCAATATCGACAGCGGCGGCGGCGGCGCCCTTTTCCCTCCCCGATTTGTAATTGCGCGCCCATTTTGGCGCGGCCGATTGCCCATTGTCTAGCAACACTTTCACTGCGGTGCCTCGCGCCGCCTCCTTTGCTGGACCTCCTCGCACCTACTCGGCCAACACCGCTGATTAAATGGCGCTCCTGATTCCTGCCCAGGGTGTTTCCCTTTTTTTTTTCAGGCCGTTTCTTTCCGACTCGTCGTGTGCGCCAGACAGAGGGTGTCATTATTGCCACCGCATTGCCAAATTACACACGAGTGCCGCCTGCTCCACCTCCACCCGTATCATCCCGGCCCTCGTATCATTTCATCCCCCCAAATGCCTCGATTCATTAGTGCTGCTCTCTCAAACTTTTGCTTTTCTTTGGCACCGTCCTTCGCTGGTCGCTGGTTGTCGAGGTGCGTTGTTGTACAGTCGACGCCAATAAGCTGTCTCTAAATCACACGACATGTTATAACGTTTCCCGGGCGCGGCGCCCATCTGCTTGAGCTGCGCCGTGTAGTACTGTATGGCGGGTGCGATGTATGTGAAGTGCACGGCGGGGGGAGTGAACACGTTCAGAGGTGTAGTTTGCGGTCACCTGAGTGTGACCACGAACAAGTAGTGCCCCGGCGAGGTGGGGCCAGGGGGAGGGGGGGGGGGCGTCACGGTTTGCTGGACCGTGCAGAAGCGTCGGCGCCGCGGTGCTGGCGCTTCCGCGCCTGGACGGGAGGCGGCGTCAAATCAGAATCAGAGAGAGAGAGAGAGAGAGAGAGAGAGAGAGAGAGAGAGAGAGAGAGAGAGAGAGAGAGAGAGAGAGAGAGAGAGAGAGAGAGAGAGAGAGAGAGAGAGAGAGAGGGGGGGGAGGGAGAGTAATCAATCTATCTCTGTATGCAGTGTGGTCTGGCGCGGTCTCGAGCAGCACACTGCTTGCAGATGATTTCAATTAAACTCGCGCAGATTGGGGATCTTTCTTGGCAACCGGTTGCAAGTGGCGGCGATACGACGTGCTCTTATAATGCCCGCCGCTCACCAAAGCTTTGCGAAGCAGGAGGAGTCTCCTCCTGCTCGTTTTGAAATTTCGCCCGCCAGCAAGTATCGGCCGGGCGTCGTGACCTTTCACCCGCACCCAGCCGTACGTACTACACGGAGGCCCCGGGCAGGACGCCAGGGCTCATAGCGCCGCGATTGCGCAAGCCGAAGACAATCGGGCGGCCGGTGTCTCCAGGGCAGACAGGGCGGGACGCCACCCGCGCCTCCGAGCACGTCATACCCACGCCAGCGGGCGACCGTCCGTTTTCGACACCCGCCTCGCGGTATCAGCGAAAAACGTGCGCCGGAGGCGCCTGTTTTGTTGTGGCTCTCCCCAACATTTTGGTAGGACCACCCCACGTCCCTCTCTTCCCGACCTGTGACCCCGATACGCTGCGTTTGGCGGCGGTGCGATGGGCTCCGCGCCTGCGCCGCGCGCAGGCGGCTCGAAGGAGGGCATCGCGGATCTAAAGCTAACTACTTCCAGTCCTGACGGCGTCCTGACCAGTCAGTATCCATCTGATGCGCGGCCCACTCACGTATTAATTTCTCGCGGATCGAGCCGCGCCGCGCTGTTGTGGCTGCGTCCGCTGCTTCCTGCTGCTGCTGCTGCTGCTGCTGCTGCTGCTGCTGCTGCTGCTGCTGCTGCTGTATTTGCTGCTGCACTTGCTCACTGATGGTCCCATCCGGTGCCGGGTGCAGTGTGTACCACCATCAGGAGCTGGCCCGCGGTGCATGCACTTCAGGAGTATCGGTCAGAGCAGAGCAGTCGTATGCGATGCGCGCGGAAGTTCAAAACTCTTATGGCATCGCAAATCACGCTGCCGTGCGCAGGAAAGCAGCAGCAGCAGCAGCAGCAGCAGCAGCAGCAGCAGCAGCAGCAGCAGCAGCAGCGCCCGGCCTGCCTATGGGCCTGTTAGGGGGGAGTCTAATCTCACTGCTGAGCAGGCGGCGGCCGATCCCGAGAGGAGAGTGGAGTGGACCCGCTGACCCACGCCGCTGCCACTTGGTGCTGCTGCTGCCGCTTCTGAAAAAAGTAGCCCCCCTTCATCAATAATTTACCTTGATGGCAATGTGCGCGCGCACGGTGGTGGTGCCTGTTCCGGCTCTGCAACCTGTTGCGGTCCGGTAATACCGAGCGCGTCGCCTGACGTGGCGGGGCGTGGCGGGGCGTGGCGGGGCGGGGCGGGGCG
>NW_026267206.1:22572-23716 GCF_000697945.3 Frankliniella occidentalis
AGAGAGAGAGAGAGAGAGAGAGAGAGAGAGAGAGAGAGAGAGGGAGAGAGAGAGAGTTCGCCAAACTCGGCTGCATCGCGTGTTGCACGGGTTTATTTGATTATTCCCAGAGAGCAACACCTTTCTGCGTTTCTTGTGTGTGTGTTGTGGGCATCAAGGTCGCGAGAAGGAAGGCGAGGGAGGAGAGAGAGAGTTGAGGTGCAGTTAGGCCCTGCCGCACTCACGCCATACGGCCGGCCTAACCTTGAGGGGGTATGTACCCCGCGCCTGCGCCTATGCTGTTTCACGCCCATTGCGTTCTAATTGGCGCCCTCTCCTCTGAGTGTGAGTGTGTGTGTGTGTGTGTGTGTGTGTGTGTGTGTGTGTGTGTGTGTGTATGTGTGTCTGTGTCTGTGTTTGAGTGAGTGTGTTCGCGTATTCTAACCGGGCGCGCGTTCAAGAGTGAGAGAGAGGGGGAGAGAATGAGTGGCGTGGCTTGGCGTGGCGGTGTGAATCGCTGGACGCGCGGGTGGGCCCTGGCTGGTCCTGGTGGGCCCCGGGCCCGCACAGCCGCACACGCCATGCTGGGATATAATTCGTCGTCCCCCCCGGCCCCGGCTCGCTCAGCTCAGCTCTGCTCAGCTCAGCTCGGCGGAATGCCGTTTTTGTTTGGACGCGCGCGCGCGCGCACCACACTGCGCTGCCCGGCGCCCGCCGCGCCCGCCCCGCCGCCCTGCGCTCGGTGTGTTGTTGTTGCACCGTTAAACTGTGTGGTGCTACGTACTTTTGTGTGAGTCCCGTGGCAGCCGGGGCCGACGGAATGGGCTAGAAATCCACGGTGAAACACACTTGCCCTTTCTCATCTAAAGAATTTACTCTGGGGCGGCCTGGCGGGCTAGACCCTCCCCCGCTTACACGCAAACAACTTGTAGTTCTAATATTATAGTAATTTTTGCTCTATCTACTGCACTTTTGGCGTCGCGGGCTGCCAGGCCGAGACCTCGCGCCACCCCCAACCCCCTGCTACCGCCCCCCCGGCGAGGACGCCCCCGCGCGGTGGGATCTGCCCGCCCCGCCCGCGAAGCTCTCAGGTGGGCGTCGTGCGTCGTGGGCGCGCCCGCGGTGCGTGCGCGTATCCGGTGTGGCGGGGCGGGGCGGGGCGGGG
>NW_026267206.1:23766-27276 GCF_000697945.3 Frankliniella occidentalis
CCCCCTTGCCTCCCCCGCTCACAAAAAGAGGCCCCCGCACGGTGCACGACCTCGAACACATGTTTTCCTCAGCGGATGCGTCCCCCACAAGGGGATCTTCCTCCAGGAGGATCATCCCGCGTGACTTTGATAACACGCCGCCTCGGGACCCTTTTGGCCGGCGGGCAGATCCGCCAACAAAGTGTGGCCGCCTCGTAGTCCTAAACGATCTTCGCGTCCGCCTCCACCCTTTTTCGAGGACGCCGCCGCCGCTCTACGTTTGGAAATTTATACCTGTTTATATGGTCCAAGCAGCTTTGGCGCGAAGGTGTCTCTCTCAAACATGATGTATTTTTCCTGATTTTCTTACTATACTTCTTTGTCGCCCTGCCCCTCGCTAGGTGCGCCTGTCAGTGGACGCCCTCTTCCTTCCGATCCAATCGATGTCCCACTTCCTTTATCTCCGTCCCCCTCCCAAGTGAGATGAGATGTAGATGTCCTGGCGCTCACACCTCCATTGTCGCGCCATTGTCCCCGGCGCACTGCAGCGTCCCCACACCTGACAACGCGTCGTCGCCGTGGACCACTCTCGGTGCTGCTCCTGCTGTCCCTGTCCGTTTGTCTGTCAGCGCTTGTTTTTGCTTCCGGTGGTGCCCCATGCTCTGGATCCTCTGCTGCGGTGCATCCTGGTTGTCGTTGCCGGAGACCTCGCGGGACTTCAACGTGACACGCTTGGGACTTTCGCAATACAACATCGTTTCTACGAACCGATGTGCTGCGGCTGCTCCGCGTGTGAGTGTGAGAGAGAGGGAGAGAGAGGTCCTCCAGGCTGGCTGACTGGCCCCGTCAACCGCCGCAGAGTGCAGCCGCACCGCTACGCCCGCCCCGTGTGTACAACATTTCAGGTTCCTCGCGGGGCGTGAATCAGTGGTGGCGAGAAACGCGTTCCGCGAACCCGTGCGCCGTGACTCCGCGAGTCAGCGTCAGCGCGGCGTCCCGTTTAGAATAACTTATTTGGGCGGCATGCGGGTACGCAGCAGCACTGTCAGCAGCGTCAGCAGACAACGGCGTCGACATAATTATTAACTTGTCACACTTTTAAGACATTTTTATTAGGAACAAAAAGAAAAACACCCGCAATTTTCTAAATATCATAATCATGTGTGGAAATGTTTTGTTTTGTTTTGCGCGAAACAAACAATTGCTCCTGACTTTCTCTCCGGCAGTTTTTCTTTTCTTCTGATTCATTGGGCGATGGGAGGCATATAAGATATTGTCATTACGCCTCATTACCGCCATACGCCTTCCTGGGAGCGACTCGCGCCGCTCCCTTTGGGAATGCTCCCTGCTCCGCGCGCACTTTGGCTGTGATTATTCCTTTGAAAAACGCTGTCGACTCGTTAGACACACAAAGACACCACGCATGCGAGCTGCGAGCAGACGGCGACGGGCAGGGCAGGGCAGGGCAGGGCAAGGGTGCGGCCGCGAGAGGTGAAAGGAGAGAGAGAGAGAATGGTGGGCCAATGCCAACACTCATATCTTTTCTGCGCTGTTTCCCTTATTGCACTCTCAAACGAAGGTCCAATTATGTAAAGGGCCCAAATGGGGTCTTAAACGAATCTGCCTGCCTGGCAATAGTGGCCTGTGATGCAACAACATGTGCATCAAACGTATTGACATCCGCGATCATATCCGACTGATGGACAGATGGTCGGGTGATCGACATGTGATCTCGTCCTGCCCGTCGCGTCCCGTCCCGTCCCTCCCCGCCTCGCTCTCTGATCTCTCCCCCGCGTTCAGATCTCTGCCCGACCGTTTTATAAGCATACGGCCAGGATTACGCAAGCACTCTGAACACTGCACCGCGCCCTGATGTGTAGTACTAAAACACCCTGGCCTCCGAGATGCAAGGATGAGAGGGGATCTTTTGACGCCGTCCGGCGGACGGACCCGGACCCCGGACCTTCCTCTTCTCCTCGGCCGCTACTACTTTATCTTTACGGCGCCTTCCTTCCTCCTGGTGGTGGCGTAACTGCCGCACACTGCACTAACCAGCAGGGTCGTCGCGGTGTAAATTGAACGAGAGAGAGAGAGAGAGAGGGAGAGGGAGAGAGAGGGAGAGGGAGGGGGGCAGAGAGTCGGGGTTGGAGAACGAGATGCTGCAGCGGAAGACGCACGTTAGTGGCCCCAGCCGTCACTGTCATTCTCATTGACGGGGCCGAGGTATTACTTACTGCCCGAGTGTCAACGCGACCCATTGACACCATTGAGAGCGGACCAAGGACCTCTTCAACTCAACAGAGGTTCGTCCTTCTTTTAATCCTCTCTAATCCGCCAAACACACTACTATGATGGGATTTGCGCGGCTATGCCTCGGCCCGTGGCACGTGCGCGTGGGACGGCCGCTTCGGCACGGCGAAGAGCATCCGCCGCGTGCAGTCCGAGTACAGTACTTTCATAGTTGGGAGCGTTTTGGCATGACTTCACAGGCCCGCGAGCGGCCCCCTCGCCTGCCCGCTGTGTTGGGAGTTCAATACCACGGGCCCATGCGCTTGTGCCCCAGTCGTGTGTGTGTGCGTGCGTGCGTGTGCGACCGTATTGTTTGTTTATTCAATATCGTTTTTCCTCCGCATGCTTTTGCTGCCCCATGTTGTTTTTCCTCCGGTCGGATGTTGCATCCCGCCTGCATATGCAAGGGCCCCCCTGACCCTCCGCAACGGTCCCTATCAATCTGCAGCAGCAATTGCTTGCTGCTCCTCTCCTCTAGCACAGACGACGCGTCCCTCTGCTTAGATCGATGTGCATTTTACTTGTTTGTTTCGTTACGTTATCGAGTTACCCTCGATCCAAATTTATTATTGCATTTTCGTTTGCGCCCGAGTCGGGGGGTCAGTGTCAACGGCCGGCTCTGACTTTTATGGAAAGGAATTTGGTGGGGGAGGGGCGAGTTGGTTCCGCGCGTCGTGAGAATCGCGAGGGCAGAGCATCCTCGAGTGTCCTGCTGGGGGAGGGGCGACACGATCGTGGTTTGTTGTTTCCCAGGATGAGAGAGAGAGAGAGCAACGGTCCACGTCCGAGTTATACCCCCTGTCTGTTCGCCCCCGCCTCTGTCGACCACGCCGCCACCACCGAGCGGTGCTTCGATGCTTTTATGGGTACTTTTCCGGTACTTTCGCTGTACTTTTCTGGCGCACTCTTTTTGGAGAAACCGTATCTGCTCCGGGGGGCAGGATTGGTGGTGGTAGTTTGACGACGGTCCCCGGAAAGGGCGATAGGGGAGGGCCTAATCCAGGCTCGTATATTGGCAGCAGAGATAAAGGCCAGGAAGAAAAGGGTTGTGTGACACCATGTGACCCCGACCCTGCTCGGTCAATGTGGCGGGCGTGGTAGAACCCAACACACACACACACACACACACAGGGATGCAGCAGTAGCGAGCGAACCTTCTCGGAAAGCGCAGCCGCCACCGCCCCCGTTCCAGCCATGTGGGCAACAAGTGGCCTGTACGCCACCCCCTGTGGATCCTCCCCC
>NW_026267206.1:34165-35981 GCF_000697945.3 Frankliniella occidentalis
GACGGCCCTTCTTTGTTCTTTTCGGCCCTTCTTGGTCGCCATTGTGCAGCGTTGGGCCCGGTCGGTCTCAAGCGTCGCTCTGCGGCGCTATCAAGAGCAAGTGCCTCGCTGCTGCTGCAATATCCTCCTGCTCCTCCTCCTCCTCCTCCTCGCTTTGCACCTCACTTGCATTTTACTGCTAGCGCTGCTCTTAACTGGAGGCTGCTTTTAACACATAGGCGCCGGTGGTATAGTGCACCTTGCTCGACTCTCACCTCTGCAAGTTGCGCATTTCTTCCGTTAGTTTTATTCTCTCTTGAAAAACACTTTTGATCTGCATGCATAAGTTCCTCGCTGCTCTCATACTTTACATCAGGATGCACTCATCACCCAGCTGTGTGTGTGTGTGAGCGCGCGCGCCTGCATGCGATTGCCCTCCCGGCGGGGGCGTGGCGGGGCGTGGCGGGCCGGCAAACCGCCCTGCGACTGACTGACTGACTGCTGCGGCCGTTTGCTTTTCCACGAGATGGAACCATGATTTGCACCGCACACAATGGGAAGCGCCCACCCATCTCTCTGGAACTCCCTCTCCCTCTCGCTGCCATACCACAGAGTCTGTCCCTGTCTGTGGTCCATTTCCTCATGGCAGCTCCGTCGCGGCGCCGCGCGACCAGCTGATCGTGCAGCGCCTGCAGGTGTGCGTGTGTGTGAGTGTGTGTGTTGGGGTGAGGAGGAGGAGCAGTGCCTGTGTGTTTTGGTGCGCCGCCCGTTGTTGTCGTTGGCGCCGCGAATGCATCAGCGTGGTGATGCTGCTGTCCAGGCCGTCGCGTACTCGTCCTGTGTCTTCTGCTCCGACGACGGCGTCCTGGCCGGTCCTGGTGACGGGGACGCAGGGCGGCGAGAACAACAACAACAACTGCGTTGGAATGACTCGTTTGTGGGGCGCGGGCGGGGCGGGGCGTGGCGTGGCGGGGGCAGGACGCTGCACTCGTGGGGCTTCCTCCTGCCGGGGCTCGCTGCCCCCGCGTGGGTCGTCGGCGTCGTCATCCCAGCCGCCACAGCAGCAGCAGTGGGGGCCCCCACCCTGGGTGCGTCGGGACGCCGCCGCCGCCGCAGCAGCAGCGAGAGCCCCGAGGGCCTCTGGAATGCAGCCCCCCTCCCCCTCCCTCCCCTTCCAGTCAGGGACCACGCTGCACCAGTGATGCTGTGTGTGTCTCCCAGTACCAGAAGCCCTACCTGAGGGGCCTTATAGCCCCGGGCGAGACTCCCCCTCCTCCCCCTCCCGCCCCCTCCAGCTCCTCCCACATTCCAGGGCCTCCAGGAGCGCAGGAGCGCGCGCGCCTGCGCCGGGCCTGGCAATGGCTCGCGTGCGCGGGCGGGGAAGACCTAGTTCATTGAGTGCAGCCAGCCAGCGTGCCTCAGCAGCGCCGCATGCCCAGCGGCTCCTATATAGATGACCCGTCAAAACGTTTGTTTGTTCGAGCAGGCGAGGAAAAGCTTTGGGATGTGGCAGTGAGGGGCGTGTACGGTACAGCCCCAGGCATGTCTTAATTAATTTGGGGATGAGTGCCTGAGTGCCACGCCACGCCACAGCGCGCCACCGCCGGCTCGCTTCGCTCTCTCCGAGCCGAGTGACCTTCCGGCCGGTCGCACACTTACCGTACGTAAGGGCAACCGCAGGACCGTAGTAGAGGAAGCTGCGCGGTGGGCTGGGCGCGCAGTCGGCCGCGTGGGGCTTCTCCAGCCAGATATAAAACCGTAGAACAAGGAGCGAGACGGAGAGAGAGAGAGAGAGAGAGAGAGAGAGAGAGAGAGAGAGAGAGAGAGAGAGAGAGAG
>NW_026267206.1:36031-39352 GCF_000697945.3 Frankliniella occidentalis
GAGTGGGGTCGGGTTGCGGTGATAAAAGCGTCCGGCCGCTACCGGCCGTCGCCGGCGCTGACGGAGTCAAAACAATCCCTGACTGGCGTTGCGGTGGTGGCTGGAGGAGCAGCCCCACGTATTCTGCAATCGGCCACCGCGACATCTCGGCACGCGGCCGTACCATGGGCCGGTATAGGCAGCGCTCCCTCCACGTCTAATATACTTACTCCATGGATACGGCATCAGCTGCTTCATCTGCTGCAGGAAGGAGTCCAGGCCAGGGCACCGGGAGCAGCGTCTCTCCAAATGCATCTCGCGTGCTCGCCTTGTTGCACAGCAGGAGCAGTGCCAGAGACCTTGAGGATGCGCTGTCGATGTGGCGCAGAGGGGCTTTACTTACTTTGGACGAGCGCGTCCAGTTTGTAGCCGGGTAGGGGACGCAGACGCTATACGGCCGGACGGTACTCGGAGTGTTTCCGCTGGGCCGTGGCGGGGCGGGGCGGGGCGGGGGGCGTATGGACGTTAGCGGACATGGCCTGGGCCCGAGGGTCAGGATGGACGTTAGCGGACATGCGGTACCTCGACGGCCGGTTCGGGGAACCGGCGGAGGGCTAATCCCAGCGGGGACCGCCAAGTGTGTCGTTTGCGGACATGCGGCGGCGTCGGCCTACCTTGGGACCGTCAGGCGCTACACTCGGGCTGAGGGCAAAGACGACCGGTTGGAATCAGAGTATATATTCAGCACTTGAACTAAACATTAACGTGTCAGCAGCTAGTATTGTCTGACGGAGGAGCGCGATCCAGCACGGGCAATCAGGCAATAGACACTTTCTCGCGGGCAAATCGTCGTTTGCGGCAGTGATCAATTCCTGAATTCAGATGGGCGTCGCTCCATGCCAAAGCGTTGCGCGGAGCGATAGCGAAGCGCAACGCTGCACTGATACCATTACTGATTTACTGTATTCAGTTAGGTTTGTTAGTTTTGGTTGGCTTTTTATTATTTCTAAGAGACACTTAGCTGAACAGATAATTATCTAAGAATATCTTTACTGATTTTCTGTATTGAGTTAGGTTTGCTAGTTTTGGTTTGCTTCTTCTCGGTCGCCGCGGGCCGCCGGCCGCCGCCGCATGTCCGCAAACGACACACTGGGCGGCCCCCGCTGGGATTAGCCGTCCATCGGTACCCCGAACCGACCGTCCAGGTACCGCATGTCCGCTAACGTCCATCCTGACCCTCGGCGCCCAGGTCATGTCCGCTAACGACACAACGCCGGGCGGGGCGGGGCCAGGCGGGGCGGGGCGGGGCGCGGTGGCAGCGCAACCGGACTGGAAAGAAGAGGCGACGCCTTATCAAAGCCTCTCCGGCCTTCACGCCTGACGGCGCCGCGACGCTCGGCTCGCCGTGTGCAAGAAGGCGAGGCGCTCTGCTCGAGGAGGTACTCACTCGGCGAGGTACTCGACAAGCGACGAGGTACTCTTCGGTGTCCGTCGCGCTGCTCAAATCGGTCTCTCGTCTGGCCAGGTGTCAGTGACCCGGGCGGCCACAACAAGCCTCCGCATTCATCTCTCGCTCTTACTCCTTTATCTCCGCGGTCTCCTCAAACACTGGCCGGGCGGTGGCGGCGCGCTTTTCAAACAAATCTCAAATCTCCCTGCTGCCGTTCGGTAGTACTACAGCAGCCGCGCGGCGCTGAGCAAACGGACTCGGGGAAGAGCTCTTTGCTCTTCCGAGGAATAATGGCCTGTTTTGCTTCTCGAGTACTTGTGTGTGGCACCCTTTGGTTACAGTGTGTGTGTGTGCTTTCGAGAGAAAGAGAGACACTATTTGTCATACGAGCTGGAGCAGCAGAGCAGTAGTGTTTAACTCGTGAACGCGACGACCAGTTGAGATTCAGCGCGCGACGCACAAGGAGCAAGGCAGCTGCTCGCAAGGAAGGAAATCTGGCGAATCTGGTCCCGGTCTGCTGCACACCGTCGCTTATGAGTCAGTCGGCTCGCGCCGCCGCGCCCCTCCTGGACACGCGCGCGCGGCCCGCCCCGCCCCGCCCCGCGCCTTGCACGTGCCGGGCCTGTGCCTCGGTCGGTCGGTTTACTCTCCAGGATTTGTTCGCCTCCTCCTCCCTCTCCGTCGCCATGCACCAGTGCCGACCAGGTCGCATACATTTCTCGCTCCGGCTGGCTCGGCCCGTCTCTGTCTCTGGAGGAAGGAGAGTAAGTAAGGGAAAGGGGCGGCGGCGGAGGGCGCGCAGTCACCCGGCCCAGAGAGGGAGGGAGGGAGAGGGAGAGAGGGAGGAATAGAGAGGAAGGAAGAGAAAGGGAGGGAGGGAGAGGGAGGGAGAGAGAGAGAGTCTGAGACAGGTCACAGACAGAGACAGTGAGACAATTCGTCACCAACCCCGTTGCCTGCTGTTAGAACTATGCACATTGTCGCAGCTCGCGCTGCACCTAGAGTTTTTCCTCCTAGGCCCCGCGGTGCTGCGCTATACTCTGCGCTATGCTCTGCGCCGGGCGAGGCGATGCGCGTCGTTATCGTTGACTGACGGATCTGATTACCCCATGCAAAGTAAAGCACATCAGCATAATGTGGCCGCGGCCGGTAAGGCGTGGATGTGACGGAGGAGGAGGAAGACAAGGAGGAAAAAACACTGCATGTCGTTACGGAGACCCCGCGGGGCAGTCGTTGAAGCGTGCAGCGCGTGTATAACGCACTCTTCATGTGCGCGTATGGCACTGTCGGATGCGTTTTATTGTTGTAGAATAACTTAGTTTTTTACAATTTTCTGAAATGTTGTTTGTATGTTGTTGTTGTTACTTGGCCCTGGGCGCTATGCTGTGGCGAGCCTCGCAGGAGGGGGCGCTCGCTGTGTCGTCTGGATAAGGGGGGGCTCCTCAGATTAGATAAGAGCGCTGCTGCTCGCCGCCCGCGCTGGCCGCGCGGGGCCCGTCGGGCTGCGCTGGACACGCATGCTCGCGAGCGAGGCGTCCTTGGTGCCGCCGAGGATGAGCAGCAGCGACAGTGGCAGCAGCAGCATCAGCAGCAGCAGCAGCAGCAGCAGATGAAGCAAGTCTTGCTCATTACGCGTGGTCAGTGCGGTGGGTCCTGGAGCGTGTTATCATGTCGCATACGCTGCGCAATCTCGTGTTGACGGTCCCGCCTTTCTGGCAAAAGGGACCCGTGTGCAGTATGGTGTGTGCAGCGTGGCATGGCGTGGTCACAGCGCGACCGTCAACAGTCTGGAGCTTATCAACACTATACATAGCGCCCAATCAACAACACACACACGCCGACGCCCTCCCTCCCTCCCTCCCTCCCTCTCCCTCTCCCTCTCCCTCTCCCTC
>NW_026267206.1:44057-44584 GCF_000697945.3 Frankliniella occidentalis
CACGAGAATAATGATAAAACTCTTTCGGAAACTACAACATACCTTCTCTTACCCGGGCGTTTTAGATTGTGTGGCGAGCTTTGCGCTGGAAGCGGCCGTGTCGGACGCGTGTTTCTGCGAGCCTTGGGAGATCCTCTCCCCCTCCAGGCGGCGGCTCCAGGGGCATAAAGCTTCTTTCCCGGCCGGCCATTAGGCCCCTCAGGTACTCCGGCCGCAGGACACTTGTTGTTCACACTCTCGGCCGGGGGGTTATGCGTGTTCCATGTCCGCGCCACGCTACGCCACGCCACGCCACAAAGCCCTCCCCGGAGAGGATTCCCGTGCAGATTTGTGTTTTGATTTGGCCCCACCTGACTTATGATTGCCGGGCCCAGCAGCCCCTCTCTCTCTCTCTCTCTCCCCGCCTCCCATCCTCACCCTTCTTCTTCCGCTGTGGTATACCGGGTGTGCGATACACGACGGCGTTTGATTTGCTGTTTTATACTTATCCGACTTATGTGTGTCGGTTTTTTATTTATTTATTTATT
>NW_026267206.1:44634-48861 GCF_000697945.3 Frankliniella occidentalis
CTCTCCCTCTCCCTCTCCCTCTCCCTCTCCCTCTTCCTCCCTCCCTCTCCCCACACACACGAGCTCGCACGGCTTCAGTGTCCATGTCCATCACCATCTAGCCTCATAGCGCGATAGCCAGAGTCAGCCGATAGCCAGTCCCGGGCGATGGACGGTCAGACAGCAGAACCAAGCTAAGCAAGCAGACGGTCAGACAAGGCCCGCGTTATAACACCGAAAGTGAAACCGCCGGTGACCCGGTGCTCACCCCGCGGCATGGAAGACATTTATTAGCTCTATCGGCGAGGATTCAAGTTCGCCTGGCGCTGCGCTTCGTGGCGTGGCGTGGCGCGGCGCACCGGGGCTCGGGTGTCGACACCTGCACCGCCGCCGTACGCGCCCGCCGCCCGAAGGCTACGCTGATCCAGGGTCAGGTGCGGGGAGGGATCGTGTTGGAATCGATGGTCTCGGCGAAAACAAAACAACCCCAAGGGTCACCCCCGAGGGGCCGGCGGCAGCTCCGTCAGCTACTTAAGGCGAGGACGCTGCTGAGGGCGTTTGAAGGTGACACGTTGCGGTGGTGGCGCAGGTAGAATTTGAAATAAAAATTTAGAAAAAAAATAAAAATAAGTGAATGGCGGGGCGGCTTGTCCTTGGCATTCCTGGCGACAGGAAGGGTTGGCCGGACGACACCTTTGCCCTGGACATGATTTACGGTGGGGTGGTGGTGGCGGACCGTTGGATCATTTCTTATTCGCCAGAATCTGTCCCCCTCCTCCGCTTTGATCAAGGTGCTCGATGGCCTTTTCATCGGCCGGTGGAGCGAGGGACAATGGTGGGGTCCTCGTGATGCCGATTCTGGCGGGCCGGGTGGACCCTCCCCCACCACCACCGCCCACGCTACAGGGGACGACACCTTCCCGCCACCTTGCACCTTTGGCGCACACACAATACCTGTTATAATGCTACCTCATTTTCTCCCGGACAAATTTTCAACAGCAGCGCAACGTGCAGTAGAAAATGACTGTCGCCGAGCTGCCCGCGCGGGTATTTCAGTATGGCCTGGCCTCGCCTACTTAGGCCTGATGGGAGATGTTATCTCCTTGCGAGTATGTAGTCCTCTGACTACCCACCAGGCGCGCTGTGAGGTACTCTGCTGCACCGATACCACGGTGATCAGATGAGGGGTGTTCGCCGCGGAATGATGACCTCTAACTCTGCGCTCTTTCTCTCTCCCCGCTATCGCCCCGCGCTGCTCATACGGGATCACACACGTGATCCCCTCACGGTCGCATGGCCGATGCCAGGCAGGTAGGATGTAATTACAGCTGGGAGCGAATAAGTGTGGCTTACCAGCCCCGGTGTTTGACCACAAGTCGCACCACCAACCACCACCACCACCGTGACCGCCTCCTCCTCCACCTCGGGCGGCGGGGTGGTATGGAAGCCCACGGGCGGGGGGCCGCCCTGGCGCCACAGGGATCGGGTGGCGGCGCCGGCGGAGGCTGCTGGATATATGGTCCAGAGAGGGATGCTGCTGCGTTCGTGGAAAGGCGCATCTTGATGCGAGTTGCGCCACAAACGCTGACGGTATGGCGGCGGCGGCGGGGAGAAGATTTCACGGTGGCTGGTGCTGATGTAAAGGTAATGGACGCCTCTGGGAAATCTCTGCACCCATTCCACGGGTGCAGAATCTTTGTGGGCATATCGGTCTTTCGCGAAAGGGACACTCGACGTTTGACGATGGATGACGTGTGTGTTTTTTTTTTCGCTACCTAATGAGAATGAGTTCTCGGGGGCCGTGTCCTGTAACCCAATGCCGCCCGTCCCCGCGGGATCGCGCGTCCCGCCGTGATCCCGGTGGGACCTTGGAGCAGCGGGGAGCAGGGGAGCGGTGCTACCGGAGCCATCCGGCCACTGATCCGGGACGAGACGAGACGCCAGGGAGCCTCTCGTGAGAGCGGGTGGTGCAGCGTGGGCAGGCAACGAGGTCGCGCAGTCGAACATGTACGACAATTTTAACTGCCTCTTGCTCCCACTACTTTGTTGATGACGGTGTACAAGTGCCGTTGTTTTCTGCTCCCACCCTGGTGGGTGGGTCCCGAAATAAGAAGGGCGGAAGCTGGAATTTTTCCGGTAGTAGTCCTTGACGCGCCGCGGGTTGGTCACGGGGGCGTTGTGGTTAATTACGAAGGAGGGACGGAGAGAGAGAGAGAGAGAGAGAGAGAGAGAGAGAGACAGAGAGATGGCGGCCCCGCTGCCGGGGGCACGATGCACTGCTGTCGGCCGCTGCGGGGTGCCCCTGCGCGCGAGGGGGGCCCACCGTGGGCCCACCGTCCATCCCATGGGGGGAAGCACAACGAGGGGGGAATTCATGAGGGAAGTAAATGTCGAGATGGGTATCGGAAGGGGGGGAGTTCATATTGAACAGTCTTTGAGCTGGTGACAAGTGCAGGGAAGGTGGCCTTCGGGACCCTGCGCACGAACTCGGGGATGGAGACGGGTCGGGTCGGGGATATACTGTACTTTCGAAGAAATGTAGACACTAAAGCCCTTATCGGAATGTGATCCGAATCAAAACGAGACACTTTGATGCGTTTGGGAAAGTGAGTTGTCAGGGAGGAAACCCTTCGGATGTAGAGGCGCAGCGCAGGCAGGGTGTTCATGTTCAGTCAAGAAAACCCACGTAACGAAAACCACAATCTACACTGCTTTCATGTGTTTTCGACATGTTCAATACCGTCGTCATCAAATAGTTTTACTATTTTCCTTGCTAGGTTTTAATAATTAAATTTCAATTTCTTTTTAAATGAATTAAAAACTTTTGACGTGGGAAATAAAGTTTGGCTGGGCGCTAGCCTACACCTTGGCGCAGGTTGCAGGTGCGGGCCCTGGCCTACACGGTACAGAGGAATCCCTTTGAGCGCGGCCGCGTACCTGCGGGGCCTGCGGCCCGCTGCGCCCGCTGCGCCCGCTCCGCTAGCCGAAGGGAAGGGAAAAGTTGATCACTCAGCATCGCCGCTGGAGTCCAATACGTGAAGCGATCAGGAATTAGAGAAGCGGCGCGGCGTGGAGGGACTGGGACTGGGACTGGGCTTGGCGCTAAAGGCACCCGGTGGTTCGAATCCTCAGCCGCCATGGGGACCCGACCATCTAAAGAGTACAAATGACTTCAAATGCACAGTCGAAGAAGACAGTTGCGCAGTTTAATATGGTTCGTTTAGGTTTCCTGGAAATTTTCAGATGTAGGGGAAATCCATGAGTCGCAATTATAATGTTTTCATGTCGCACGACTGCGCGCTTGGCGTTGTCTGCTTGCTCGCTGTGTGGCAGTGGAGCGTGGAGCGGGAAAGCTGTTGCTGGTGTCGTCATTGCTCTCGGTTCAACGACGTACGGCGCGAGGAGGAGGAGGAGGAGGCGGTGGTGGTGGACGCGGGGGAGCAGGCCGGCGCGAGGGTCCAGCGATAACGTTGGACGCTGGCACCACACCGGATGGACTATCTATCCGCCTGTCCCCCGGGCCTGTCCCGCGCCTGTCCCGCGCCTGTCCCGCGCCTGTCCCCTCCAATGGGCGTTGATTCCGCTTTATTTGCCGGACTGACCCCTGCCCTGGCGGTGCCCTGCCGGCCCGTGTGCGTGCGTGACCCTGGGAGAGAGAGAGGCCGACAGCTGCCCTGCCAGGGCCGCCTGTTTCACGACGATTCTGTTATTGACACTAAACGTGTGTGCGTGTGTGTGTGTCTAGATGAGCTGGTTGTTGTTGGACGTCGTTTGGATGTGACTCTCTCTCTCTCTCTCTCTCTCTGCCCTCTCTACTCTACCACTACCGCACCACCGCGCCTGCCACAGGGGGATATTCACTCTGTTCTGATTTCTAATGGTGCCGTTATGTTTGTGTGTTTCAGGTACGTGTCTGCTGGTCGCCCGCATGCTCTGCTCTGCTCTGCTCTGGTGATGCCTGCCTCGGGCTGAACGCTCCGAGCTGCCGCTCCTGCTGCGGTCTCAGCAGCCGGTCAGTATACGCGAACACACACACATACACACACACACGCTCACACACGCTCACACACACACAACACACACACACACACACACACACACAGACAGATGCCGGCCATCATGGCGAAATAATGAAAGGACCCGACTAATCAAAGGCAAGCCGTTCGATGAGTCCCCTCGGGTCTCTTATGCCTTTTGTCCCGCGCCGGGAGAGGACTCAAACAGGACTCCCCCTCCCCCTCTCCTCCC
>NW_026267206.1:49713-54052 GCF_000697945.3 Frankliniella occidentalis
GGGGGGGGGGGGGGGGGGGGCGTCGGCCGAAGGGCGTCCGTCCTCGACTCCTTTACCTCCCACATCGGAGGGAGGGTCATTCATTCGGGGGTTTCGGCCGGACGGCGCGGAATAGGAGAGGGATAGGGAGGCCGAGTATGGGATTTCGAATGAATCGGATCTTCTCCTACTTCTTAACTGATGGAGCGAGCTGAAGGAGTTATGCGGTGGATGGTCGCGGACGCCACCCTGCTGTGATACGCTGACAAGTAAAGTCAAGTCAGTTCCCCCGTGTCCTTTAAATAGTGATTCCAGCGTTTGTACACGCTGCTTAATATCTCGGCCGAGTAAGCGGTCCAAAGTGGGGAGCGCGGTTAAAGACCCTTCACCCCTAAAAGCCACATGGCGCAGCTGCCCCGTGTTTTACGGCTCCCAGAGGCCCCCCTCTGGAGAGCTCCTGAGCGGCTCGGGGAGCCGGAGCAGCTAGAAATAGTCAGCAAGGGGCTTGATGTTGTGACTCGGGGACCTTTTGCTAATTGGTTTGACGAATCCCTGTGGCTCGCTTTTAGACTTTGCTTTCTCCATCGGCGGGATCAGCTCAGCCCATCAGCGGGAGCGCGGGGATCATCATCAGAAGAGCAGCCAGCGCACTGTTTGGCCGCCGCAGTTTGGGCAATCCCGCCGCGCCGCGGGGATAGACAGAAGAAGAAGAAGGGCCCCCCGTCTATAAATTGGCGAAAGTAGCCGCAATAAAAGGTGACGTGTTCGGTATGAAAGAAGGGCGAGCTTTGGAGAGAGAGGGAGAAGGAGGCGCAGGTGATGCAACGGCGGCGGTGGCGGGCTCCTGATGCTGCGGCCGCGGGGGAGGAGGAGGTGGACGTCAAGTGGCGAAAAATGGGAGCGGGCTTGGCTTGCTAATCCGCAGGACCAATCCTCAGCGGGAGGTGCATGGCGGTGCTGGAGAGGAGGGGGGGCACCTGCTGATCGCCAGATCATCCGCACCAGGGGGCCCGGGCCACCGTGCTAAGCCGGCCGGTCTCTCTGCGCCCCTTTATTTCAATTGTCGAGTCGGTAATTATAGAGAAAGTCACGCTTCCCTCTTTTGTGCGAATTGGCCGCTGCTGCTCGGCCTTTGTTGTGAGGGCCGAATCGAGATCGGCGTGCTGCTCCACCAGGCTGCTGGGCTGGACCGGACCGAGAGGCTGCGAAGGTCGACCAAGGTCCGGAGGGCTGCCGACCCCGCCCATCTCACATGCCCTTGTTGGCGAGGTGAGTCATTCAACCCCTTGAAACACGCAGATTTATTTTTGGACCAAGCTCAATATCATTCTAGCAGCCCAAGATTGACTTTAAGACGTACTCCCCGTAAGTTTTTTCTTCCAACACTGGAAAAAACATGGTGCTGCGCTTTTCTGGGGTGCATAAGAGATGTTTTTAGTTTAATGAATGCCTTCGTACATGAGCACAAAAACCCTAGCACCTTTGTTTTCCTAGTGAAGCTTTCGAATTGTCCGACCTTTAGACGTCCAGTGCAAACACGTTGCGTCATCATGACCATACTGCACCAAATGTTCTTAGCACCGTCAAAGTTCGCCTCTCTGCTGCGGCTGCGCAGGGCGGTGATGGAGCGCGGCGCGGCGCAGGGGGCCCCCGCAACGTGACGAGGAAAAAGTGTTTAGTGTTCAATAATAGAATTACCGACTGCTGTGCATTGTTTCGCAGCGACGGAGGGCAAAAACCTGCCGAAACAAAGAGCGGTGGCTGCTGCAGCTGCTGCTGAAGTAAGAGGGCGGAGTAGGAGTGGAGGTGGAGTTTTCCAGAGCGCCTTTCTGTTTGCGCGCTGACCGATAACTGAACTGAACGAACGCGGAACAGCGCCAGCGGTGTAAATGTGGCGCGGTTATCGCTCCCGAGAGAGAGAGAGAGAGAGAGAGAGAGAGAGAGAGAGAGAGAGAGAGAGAGAGAGTAGGGTGGGGTTTCTGTTTGAGAAGTGAGCGTGAGGTTGCAGGACTCTGTGTACCCTCTATAGTGATGCTCCAATTACTCGTGCCATGGTAATTGCCACTACATGGCAGCCACGATCAGAAGGGGATCAAAGAAAAGGGGGGGGGGAGATCCTTCTGACGCGGCATTACGACTTTTATGACACGACGTGGTGCATCCCGGAAGGACCTTTCAGCCAGGACAGACCGAAAGAGAGAGAGAGAGGAAAGAGAGTGGTGCAGCGAGAGCAGGGTGGGTGGGTGCGTGACCGTGTCGTCGGCTTCCGCCCAAAGCCTGCGGCCCGGGTGCAGCATTTACATTGCTCTCTCTGTGTAGTAGTGTATCCCTTTCGGAAAAAAGTGTTTACGTCCCAAAGTAGCCGCTCGTTCCCGTTCTCTTTTGAACCTTTTCCGACCCCCGCGCGCTTTGCAACCATGTTGCAGGAAAAGGGGTGCCGATGGGGTGACCGCCATATACCGCGTGGCTCGAGCCGAGAAGTTTTTGCCTCCGTTGTGCCAGCTTGCACTCAAATTTTAAAGTTACAGTACCGACCACAATGGCAGGGGGCGTGAGGTTTGTGTGTGTGTTGCGGGGAGGGGGGGGGTGTCATATGTGTGTGCTCTGATCGGAGGTCGCGTCATTGACGCATTGACTCTTTCATCCTCTGACACTACCCCTACACATTACACATTCATTGATTCACTCATTCGTCCATTCATTCATGCATTCATTCATTCATCCATTCCCTCCCGTATAAGCCAAAAAGGTGGTGGTGGTGCGGTGTTTGTCTGCTTCGCAAGGAGACGCATCCGCCGTAAGTCTGGTGGAGTGTCGTATGAGATACGGCGGTGTGTCGGGTCTGCAGCACGTGCCTCCTCCGGTTGCCTCCGGTCGTCGCCGTCGATCGCCTCCCGGAGGCTGCTCCGGTCCGCTGGTTCGGCCGGCTCCGGAAGAGGACCGTGCAGAGCTTCTGGCGCATTGTTGTCCCGCTGGTGCTGCGGGGCGTGCCGCCGCGCCACGGCGCGTCCCCCGGGAGGTGGAGCTGGAGGGCCTATGCTCGTGCCCCGCAGGGCCCGCAACTCACAGGAAGTGACGTTTCCGGGCGAGGTTTTTGAGGGGCCCCGCCCCACCCCACCCCGCCTCATCGGGGTGCCTTTTTACATACGGCGCAAGTCGTCGGGACGCAGCAGCTGCTCCCTGTGCTGTGCTCTCCGAGAAGGAGGAAAAGGGGGGGGGGCAGAAATCTTTTTAAAAGCGTGGCTTGTTTGCTGAATCTCGGTTCTTCTTCTTCTTCTTCTTCTTCTTCATCTTCATCTTCTTCTTCACCTTGTACCCCTGGGGGCTGCAGACACCACCACCACGCTCCGTGTTCATACCTCTTCACGTCGGAAATATGACGGGGAAACGACATGACGAGCGAGACCGAGACGGCGGCCGGCGGCGGCGTGGGTCTGATGGTCGCCATGGCGACGGCATGCCCGGGCGTTATTCCCGTACACACACACACACACACACACACACGCACAGCGCCGTCAAGCGCGTGGCGCCTTGTGTGTGTGTGTGTGTGTGTGTGTGTGTGTGTTCTTGTGTGTGCGTGCGTGTGTTTTCGCGGCCCGCGGCGTGCGGTTGTTGGGAGTCTCTAGAGGGCCCGGGCTGTTGCCGGGCTGCGCACAATAGCGTACGGTAGCCCAAGGGCACTGGTACGTACGCGCGCAACCCAGATATGAAACGGAACTCAACAACTGTATGCGTGTGTGCGTGTGTGAGTGTGTGTGGTGTGAGTTTGTTCGGATGTCTGTGCCGTCTTTTGCCATAGTCTAGAGAGATACTTTCTCCCTGATTTTATTCGTCAATGCAGAATGCAGAGAATGTGTGTACGTTTGTGGGTGAGGGAGAGGGGGCCAGTGAAAGGTGTGTGTGTGTGTGTGTGCCTCTGGGGTGAGCTCGAGGACCGCACAATAAGTTTGAAATCTAGAACAGATGACTGTGGGCATTCCGCAATGGAAGAAAGCGACGCACAGCCGCGTGTTTGCTGCGCGTTCGGTTCACGATACAGTCGTTTTTCAGCAATTTATGCGACCGTTCTGCTGCGATCCCTTTCGACTTGTTGCCTCTCAGCCGTGTGTGCGCGGAGAAAGGGCAGAAAACTCGATGAAATGCCGCGGCGCGTCTTCTGCGACGCTGATGGCATCCTATCCACGGATTCACGAGGCTTCCCATTCTGTCCATTCAGCCGACGTGGGGAAGGGTGGAGGGGTGGAGGAGAGGGAGGGAGGGAAGGGCTGAGCGCGGGCCCTGAGCACAATGCCGGGGCCTGCTGCAGCGCGGCTGCAGGGCTGACGTACAAGCTCAACGGGGAATAACTCAGCTCTTCCCC
>NW_026267206.1:54444-62049 GCF_000697945.3 Frankliniella occidentalis
TTATTTATTTTTATTTTTCGTCATGATTACTTTTATCCAAATGATTTGGCCGGCGGGGTGCGGACGTGTTTGCACATTAGACCGACTCGTTTGGAATGTAAATGGTATTGCCGCGCCACACACGTGTCGCGAGTGCAGCACTTGGAGAAGGGGGGAGAGAGAGGGGGGTGGGAGGAGGTAGAGGTAGAGGGCATAAATAAAATAATCCACAGCGCACGTCCGTCGCCAAGCTAGGTTGTCGCGCACTTTTGCACTTTTTACGCACTTCATCAACCCGCCCAACGCGCCGGTGCGACGTCACACGCATTCGTATATGAACGGTCAGCTATGTAGAGTTGATATTTTAAAAGCGCTCTGAAACGCCTTTGGCTCGGTAGTATACAAGTTTGGCCGCACTCGAGGGGAAAGCAGGCCTTCAAGGCAAAGCAGTTCCATCCCCAAAATAATGTTTTAGGGGGTAAATCGTGCAAGAATATGTGTTCTCATGCAAGCTGCTGGGGTTAAATTAAGCCTGAAAACTCACAAGCTGAGCTGGCCCTAATGCGGTGTGAAACTCTGTCCCTTGGACGCCTGTCGCGCCATAGACAAGTGTGGACGATGTCATTAGCCCTTCGATAAGGTCCTGGGCCGAGCCATGGCGCCTCCGTGTGAGTGAGTGTGTCTGTGGAACTGGTCGCTTATAGCGGGGCCCTCTACGTGGACGACACTTTCCTCCCCTTATCTTCTTTCCCTCGAGGGGTTTACGTTTGTGGACGGAAGACCACGCCCGCTGCTTACTTGGCCATGGCGACACACATGGATGGGTGCATACATACTTTTTTATTTCTTGCAAAATTCGTTTGCCCAGACGACGTTGTCTGTCCGTCCGTCGTCCTGCCCCTCTGCTTCGGCCCTGCTCCGTGGGAGCGGAGATATGGCTTCGCTCGCTGTGCTGTGTGCCCAACAGGGAGATACTGTCCGGCCGGCATAGCGTCGTCGGGCCCTTCCTCTCCGCGAAGGTAAAAGCAGGAAAAACGAAAGAAAAAGAAGTGAAGGGGAGAGGGGGCGGGAGAAGGAGGGGGCGGGCGAGCAGCATCGCTCTCCTCGCGCCTCAAATGGAATTCCAATCCGGAAAAAAAGGCGGCGATGTGAATACAAGAGGACCCCAGTGTCCGGCTGCCGGGCCGAGCCGGCGAGAGGAGTACACGGCCGGGAGAGAGGAGGGAGGGTGAGAGAGAGGAGAGTACACAGTTGGGAGAGAGGGAGAGACCCCCGGCAGGGCAGGGCTTTTCTCCTCCTAGACTCTCCCAGGTTCAACTAACCTCCGCGGCGGAATGCATGCGCGCGCGGCGCGGGCTTTTTAAACTGATTGTTGTTTGCTCGCACGATCACTTTAATGCATGACATGAGTGGGGTGCCCGGCGCCCGGCGGTGGTGGTGGTGGTGCCGCCGCCTCCGATAATTCGATGTGTGTGAAATTGGAACTCGTTTGGCGCTTCCCCTCGGCTCGTCAGCAGCGCGTCGAGTGACGTTCGCGTCACGAGCACCCGGTTATTATGCTAATGCGCTGCACCTGGCGTATGCAGGGCAGGGGTGCGATCAACAACAAGGCGTTGCGGCCAAAGGTTACACGGGGGCGGGTATCATTGCAGCAGGTTCAGCATCTGACTGACACAACACTCTGCGAATTTTTCGACTTCACATCACTGACTTTTCGACGACACAGCTTCGCGCGCCGCGCGCCCAAGATCGTAAAAGGAACCCGAATCTGTGACCCCGCGTGGTATCCATGGCAACAGGAACTAATTAATTATTACATTATAACGGCACTTGATTGTGGATGCAAGCACGCGGCGGGGGTCCTCGCCTCGTCCGGGCGGAGGCTGAGGAGGAGGAGGAGGCATGTTGCCGTCGTCGTGCTTCTGGGTCAAAAGTGCAGCAGCACAGCGAGATCTCGCTGTACATGTGGGTGGATGTTATTTGTAGTCTGCAGCCTCCTGATCCCGGCGGAGGTCCCTGTGTATACAGGTCCTGCGAAGGTCCTGCTCGGAGGTCCCTGCCCCTGCGGGGCCTTCTACTGTAAGTCTCCCGAGGCGGCATAGCAGCTCGGCGCAGCAGCGCGCGCGGGTCCAGCAGGCGCCGCCGCCGTCACGACCTGGCCGGTTGTTAGGCCCCTGGATGCTGCGCTGCCGCATCTCATCTCCCATACGCGCGCCCCATTATGCAGGGGGTGCTGCTCTTCGCTCATTTCCCAGAATGCCGCTCCGCGCATTGTTGGTTGGCCCTTGGCGGTCTGGACTGTTGTTCCAGTTATCCTTGCAAATGTTATGCCGTGCGGCTGGCTGCTTGAAGGACCGTATGTGTGCGCGGGGGCCAAACCGTACGACGACAACGCGAGAGGGGGGCTTCCTCTGCTGCAGCAGCAGAGCGGCTGCAGGAGGAGGCGAGCTGTTCCAGGCATTCGCATACCCCCCCCCCCTCTCCCCCTCCCCGTCTTGCCTTGCAAAGGAGACGCGCGCTGTTCGCCCTTTAATTTCTTGGTCGTGGGATGTATGAAACAGAATGAATGCATTTGAATGACCTCGTGTGCATGTGTGTGTATGTGTCTTCCCCTTTGCGAGGAGCTTTGCGTCGCTGCTTGCAAGAGCTCACAGCACACTTGTTCTCTTTGGC
Organism: Frankliniella occidentalis; assembly: GCF_000697945.3. Taxonomy (NCBI): domain Eukaryota; kingdom Metazoa; phylum Arthropoda; class Insecta; order Thysanoptera; family Thripidae; genus Frankliniella; species Frankliniella occidentalis. Next base: position 57,097 of record NW_026267206.1, read on the forward strand.
GCACTTCTTGCCGGCAGGGTATCGCTTCTCCTCCGATGTGACTTGACTGACCGGAGGCTCCGGATGGGCTATGGGAGTCTCGAGGACCGGAACCGCAGCCGCCCCCGGGGTCGGGTCGGGGCCTCCCCGCGGCGAGGCACAAGCACGCCTAGCGAATCGGAGCTTTATTCGCGACGCGTCTGTTTGGGGGCCGCGCCCTGTGATGTGCCGCCCCTTTGCGGGCTTTTGTGACGGCATCGCTGACCGGAAGGCGAGGAACTAAAAGAGAGAGAGAGAGAGAGAGAGAGAGAGAGAGAGAGAGAGAAGCGTTTGGGAGAGCGAGCGAAGGAGAGAGACAGAGAGAGAGAGCTGGAAAAGGGGGTGGGCGGGTGGCGGCGGCGGCACGGAGGAGAGGAAGTGCGAGAGATGTTGTATGCGTTACAAGCTCGGCGTTGTCACCCATTGTCCAACCATTGTCCTGCCGGCCGATAGTGTCGGCCGGGCTGTGTCCGCGCCCGCCCCGCCCTGCCGCACCCCGCACCCCGCCCCGCCAGCACCTGTCTGGGGTGAGGTTAGCACCCCTCTACGCGGGTCTTTGTGTGTGCCGTCGGGGGCGTTGGGTGCATGCCGAGGCCCAAACGCCCCCGCCCTCCCGACCCGCACTCATCGGGAGGGTTTCGCATTCCTTCTCCCCCCCCCCTCTCTGGACCGGAGGAGAGAGAGAGAGAGAAGACACGTTTCAGGCGCACATTTGGTGCCCTCCTCCTCACCATATGCAGCGCGGGTGGACGCATCTCCGCCCGCAGGAATGTGTATCTCGTTGCTCTGATTATTTCGACTCTCCCTCCCCCTCTCTTTCTCTCTCTCGCTCTCTCGCCCCCTTGCCGCGTTGATTGGCACTGCTGCCCCACTCAACAAGCGGGCCCGGGGGCCCCTGATCACAGGGCACCGCATTTCCGCCTTCCTGTGCCTGTGCCTCCCCCTCCCGCTCTCATGATCCTCTCTCTCTCCCTCTACTCTACTGAAATGTACTCCGCTAAGACGGTCGAGTAATGAGAGTGAAAGAGAGAGAGAGAGAGAGAGAGAGAGAGAGAGAGAGAGAGAGAGAGAGAGAGAGAGATAGAGAGAGAGAGATGCAGCGTTCCGTTCGGTGCGTCCATTCATACCTCGGCCGGTCCTGTGGTCCATCCATTCATTCGTTCACCCATTTGGGGCCGCGGTGGCGGCGGCGCGGCGGCGGTCCGTTCGAAACGAGGTCCGATTCATGGCTCCTTAGGGTGCCGCGGTCCACCTCCCTTCCCCCTCCCTTCTTCTCCTGAGACGCTGACTCCTCGCATGAGGATTATTCATAAACGCCTTCTCCTTCGCGGCCCCCGCGCCCTCCTGCTCCCGCTCCCGCCGCGTGGGGTAATGCTAGTCATTTTCAAAGTAGTGATGAGTTCACCGCATATGCGCCCCTCTCGTTTGGCTGCGATTATTATCATTTTTTTTTCCGAGAATCGCGATATGTGGTGTGTTAGTGAGTGATGGAGTGTGGGGTTATGGCGGCGCATGACCCGCCCATCGGTAGTAATATTTTTAGCAGGCGTCGCGAAAGTGGTGCTAAATTACGAGCTTTGTTAGCGAGAAACGGGCGCTGCTCGCGCGTATGGAGAATGGGCGGTGCATGCCGCGCCGTTTAGTGTCGAGTGTGTGTGTGTGTGTGCGCGCGCGCGCGTGTCAGAGTGAGTGTGGAGTGTTCTGAACGTTATATGCCACGTGTTCCCGCGCACGTGTGTCACACGGGGCGTAAGTAAGCCCCGCGTGACAACTATGCGTGTGACGTGGCGACGGCCCTCCCTCGTGTACCCTTCGTCACTGCTCGAGCAGGCGTATTACTTTTGGATGAGGGGGAGGGGAGAGTACAGGGGTGCTGCTGCTGCTGGGAAGTGCATTCTGAAAAATGGGTTCCTTTGACTTTAATGGGAAAATTGATTCCATCATACCGAAGAAAATTTCCAATGAAAATCGTCTATGGGCGAACTTGGCAGATCAAAGAAATTTCCTTTGATACTTTTCTATAATAAGATAAATTTTGCAGTGAAATTTCCTTGAAACCATTCTGAGTGAGTGTGCTGTCGGCGGGGCCGGGGTCTTCTGGGACATGTATACTGCGAGGGTCGTCACCGGTCGTCACAGCGTGATAAAATGACCCCCAGTCATTTCCACGCCGCGCCCGCCGCCGTTCTTTCGTTCTTTCGTTCGTTCGTTCGTCGTGAGGTTTCTCTTTCTGCCGCGGCCGTCCTTCGGGACAAAGTAACAAATCCCAAGCAGGAGCGGCGGCGGCGGTCATTGCGGCATAAAAAGTGCCAATTACAACACGTCCGGCCGGGCGAGCGGCGAGCAGGGTCGTAAGGTCGGGACGCAATGCTGCCAGAAAGGAATTAAATACCGTGGGGACCGGCGGAGAGTGCAGCGGGCGCGGCCCTGTGCCATGCAGCAGCAGCAGGTGCGGCGGTGAGTGCCGTCGAGTGTGTGGCGGGAGCGACGACACGCAGAGTGTGTCATTCTCCTCCGCTTCACACGCCGTGGGGGTGGATCATAGGTGACCTCAGGTCAGGGCTGGCGTTGGCAGTGATAGGTGACTTCACTGCGCCGCGTTCTCAATGGAGGGAAGGCGTATATCGGGGGTGTTTCCTCCTGGATGACTGGTGCCAGCTGGTACCAGCGGGTACCAGCGACAAGCGAGTATGATGAATTTTTGGGGGTCTAGAGCGCCAACGCAGAAGCACTACTACTTTTCGTTTGCGGCATGGGAGCGGGGGCTGTACTCACAGACCAGCAGGCGTTTGGTCCTAACGTTAGTTTTCTTCTTGTGAGCGCGCGGGAAGTTTAAATAGCTGTGCACGTCTCACAAGCAGCGGGTACCAGCGGGTACAGTACCACCGGTGAGAGATGGTATTTTCGAGAGGCGGGCCTGGCCGGGCCGGGCAGCAGTGGCGGCCGGCAGCTCCGCGCGCCGTGTCGCGGGACCCTCCTCTGTATGGCGCGGGGGGCGGGGCTGCGGGGCATCTCTACCTCTTCATTAAGCTTTTTTCCCGCTTCCTGTTTTTGCCTCGTATGGAGCCATTACAGCAGCAGAAATGTTTGCAATGAGTTAAAATACGTGCTTTGGTTGGGGAAAAAACAAAATAATTCAGAGAAGTGAAGTGAGCAAAGATTACTTCTAAAAAAAAATAATGAGTAAATTATTGGTAATAAAATTGACTAAATGTTTGTTGTCTCTTGTTCCAGGCTGAAGCCATGCTGAAGCACGTCCACCTGTCCCCCGGGCGGGGCCGGGACCGGGACAGGTCCGGCGGCGACAACGTGTCGCTGCGCTCGCTCAGCTCGTGCTGCTCGCTGTCCCCCGACCTGTCCCAGCCGCTGTTCTCGCACTCGCGCTGCTCGTCCTTTTCCTCGCTGTCCGAGACGCCGTCCTCGTCCTCGTCGTCGTCGTCATCGTCGTCCTCGTCGTCGTCCGGGTCCATCGTCCAGGAAATGCCGGTGAGTGTGCACCTCCTCCGGGAGGGCTCCCTGACCCTTTCCCTCCTTGCCTCCGTCGACCTCTTGGCACAGAAACGGCAGCTGTGCGACGTGACGGGCGACTCCTCTTGTGTCTGACTGTTTTCTGACGCGGGGCACGGAGGAGGGACTCCAGCGGACGCCAGCGGGCCAGCAGCTTCGCGCGCAAAAAAGGAAACGCTACTTTTGGTCCTTTGCGGCTGGAGCGGGTGGCGGTGGCGGCGGCGGCGGCCACCGGCCATGACCTGCTCAGTACACCGGAAAATAAGCTTTTTCACCCCTTTCCCTTTAAATTTTCGCGGTCAAATCGATTTCCGGGCGTAATTGCGCGGCATCAAAGAAACGCACGCTAAAATAATGTTTACGATCAGAACGCCCCTCTCAAAGCAAGTGAGTTTTGAGGAGTGTTGCCACGCGGTACCGCACTGCCGCCGCAGCCGTGCGGAATGCTTTGAGCCCTGCCCCACCCCGCCTCACTCCGCCCCACCCCGCCTCACCCCGGCGCATCCTCGCGTAACCCGTGTGGTTTCATTTTGCCCTTCCTGAACCGAAACAAGGGGGGGGGGGCTCCCTGTGCACGCCGAATGGAGAGAGAGAGAGCTGGACGCGCGGGGCAGAGGTGTGATGAGAGGAAGATGGGTCCGCCCACAACACCATTAGAAAAGAGGCGGATAAAAAAAGGAGCGTAATGCTGCATTCCTCGGTGCGGATGGGTCCCACAGGGGCATGCCGGCCTGCTGGCTGGCCTGCTGCTCCTGCTGCTGCTCCTGCAGACCGGCCAGCGGCCAACAGGCAGGCTAACCTCCCAATCAATTCGGCTGTGAGCAAAAACCGCAGCTGCAAGTGCATCGAAAGAACATCACGAGGGGAGGCAAGGGAGTTGAAGCGAGCGAGCAATACCCGACAGTACCCCCCCCTCCCTTCTATCTCTCTCGCTCCTTCTTGCCCTCCTTCCCCTCTCCATAGGCCCTTATTTTTCCGAACGCGCACGTTGTTCACTTCTCGTCAGCGTCAGGACAATGCCGACGCTACGCTGCCGTTGAGTGATCAGGCGGATCAGGCTTGTCCCGTCGCAGACCATATGCGCAGGAAACTGCATGTGCGTGTGTGCAATGGAACGGTTGGCATAAACGAACATTTTAGTTTACCTAACTCACTTTGTCAATATAAAATATCGTTTTTCGAGCTTTGGTTCACCTTCCTTCATATTTAAATGTACAAGCTCTATGCTCTGCGAACATATTAAACCCGTTGACGACGCCAGTTTGTCTGCTGGCTAGAGTGGACCTGAACGAGTTACCGCATCGCATTACGGCACTTCTCTCTCACTCTCTTGTACGTGTTGTGCTGTATGATGGGAGTGTAGGTGGTGGCGCGGCTCTTCGCTCTGCGTACGGGGCGAGGCGGGGCGAGGCGGGGCGAGGCGGGGCG
>NW_026267206.1:62818-64389 GCF_000697945.3 Frankliniella occidentalis
CAGGGGCGACTGCCCAGAGCGTGGAGGGGGCGATCTCTGTTACCTGCCGAGGTAGACGCCGCTACCCTCTGGAAGGCAACAATTGTAGCCATCGGGACGGTACATTGGGACTGCTGCTGTGGCAGGAGAGGTTGCCTTTACCGAAAGGCAACAAAAAATGTTGCCCTTCGGGGGCAATAAGTCGTTCAGCCACATTTTGGGTGCCAAACATGCCTTTTCGATTTACAGTGCGCACCGCCCCCGCGCCGCCCCCCCGCGCCGCCCCCGCAAAGCGTCCAGCCGCGCGCGGCCACCGCGGCCCACCCCCTGCGCTGCAGTGTTTCATGCAATCTCCGTAGTAATATCATCCGACCGACCGTTTTGTTTGTTTTGTTTTTTGTCCTCGGTCGGCCCTTTTTACCCCGCTCCCGCTCGCGTGCGTCTCGCCATCACATCCTCCTCCTATTCTAGCATGCAACCAGACAAGCGGTAGCTAAAGCTACACGCCATTCTTTATATTTCATCCTACCAAAAAATTTTACTTCACAGCCCGCAGCCTTATCGGTGTAAACCTTTTCTATCCCTACTTTTTGAATTTACATAAAACATCCCTTGCCTGGTGATGGTTCTTTGCCACGACGACGTCGACGCGACGCCCTTCCGCTCGTCGTCCGACCGCGAGGAGGACGCCTGCTCCTCCCCCGAACGCCGTCGCCGCCGACTAGACCTACACCCTCCACAACACCTTTATCAAGATAACGCCGCCGAATGGAAAAGAATGCGCGGTGTGAAGCTAGTTAGCCTAGGCCTCAGGAAACGTTGTCGCTCCCTCTTGTGTGTGTGTGTGTGTGTGTGTGTGTGTGTGTGTGTGTGTGTGTGTGTGTGTGTGTGTGTGTGTGTGTGTGTGTGTGTGCCCGGTGAGCCCCCTTTAGGGCGCCCGGGGGCCCCCACCGTGGGCCCCACGACCGCCGCCGCCCCCTCGTTATCTCCGTCATATCAAAGGTGCTATAGTTTCCTGTGGTAAACAAGGGGGTCGCTGTATTGTCCCCCCGGGCGACGCGCCGCGCGCCGCTTTGATTTTGATTTGCATAATGGATTCTATTCCCCGGGCGCACCGTGGTGGGAATTTCGGCGGCCGCACGACGGCCTGACCGCGCGAAACACACGCGAGCCGTGCTGCGCCATATGCCACGTGAGGTCTGCGATTGAGTTCGGCCGTGGGGGAGAGAGAGGTGACTGGGAGAGTAGAATCGAGAGAAACAGAGCAGAAATAGACAGAAGAGAGAATTGATTTCAGAATTTTAGAATTTCGGAGAGAGAGAGAGAGAGACAGTCAGGCGTGCTCTCTTTCTCCCTCGCTCTGCTCCTCTTACCACCCCCTCCCTTGTGCACAGCTGCCGCTCCCAGCCGGAAGCTGCTCGAGCGGCGGCAGCAGCAGCAGCAGCAGTAGTCCAGTCAACGAAATGAAAATACCGCCCGAACCTTACGGAAATTATACCAAAACGTTTTTTTGCAGATTCCGGTAGAGTGACCCTTGATGAACCCCCATAATAAAGTTTACCTCGAATTTCGACCGGGAACCCATTTTTTTT
>NW_026267206.1:66259-69339 GCF_000697945.3 Frankliniella occidentalis
TTCGAGGTAAACTTTATTATGGGGGTTCATCAAGGGTCACTCTACCGGAATCTGCAAAAAAACGTTTTGGTATAATTTCCGTAAGGTAAAAATTTCGTTGACTGGACTACAGGGTGCGGACTCCGCTCGTCCTGGACCGCGTCCGTGTGGGAACCTCCTCCTCCTCGCACACATATGTGGGGGTGGTGGTGGTGGTGGTGGGTGCCCCTCGGGGTGCCGCACAGGGCTCCCCAGGTAGCGCTGCCGCCGACCCCGAAGGAGCAACAGGTAGAGGAGCATATATCGCCCCCGAGAGTTTTAATAATATGTTGTCCTTTTTTTCTCTGCTCCTTTTCGCTCCTTCGGGTCCCGCCGCCCGCCCGCCCCCCGGCCTGGCGGTCCCGGTATATCGCGCGGTAGCGGGATGGGCCGGCCCGACCACAGGTCAACTCTTTGAGACTCTTTGTAGGGCGCTTGCGGCGGCTGCGGCCTGCGTGTGTGTGTGCTCAGCGCGCCGCACAGAACCGTTCACAACATACTGCGGCGTGGCTACTCATAAACTCGAGCTGCTAAAACTTACACACAGAACACTTTTCAAAGTTATCCCCCTTCCTCCCCCCCCCCTCCCCCCCTCCTCGCTGGTGGGTGATTGACGTGAAATGGGCCTGCTGGCTGCAGCTCCAATTTCCCGCGCATCTCACCTGATTCGTATCTGATGCGCCCGCCTTGGCTGCAGCCAGAGCGCCTCCTGCTCCTTCTCTAAACGCTCCCCATTACGTTTTTCCTCCCGCTCACGGACGACACGACGCGAGGCGAGGCTGGCCGATGGCGCCCTGGTGGTGTGGCCGGCCGGCGGCGCCCCCCCGCGATGACGCGGCGCGGACCTGGTGCGCGACGGCGGGCAGCACGGCACGGAGAGCGGCCGTAAGTCGACGCGGTCCGCGCGGGAGATGCGGCGGTGTGCGCGTCGAAGACGACGACGGTGATGAGTCCGCCAGGCTGGTGACCTCCTCTTAGTGGGAGCCCCCCCCCCCCACCTTCCACAGGAAGGGGGCGGGGTGTACCCCGGGGTGCGTTGGCAGGCGTGGGTGCCGTTCGGGGCCTGATTATTTGTGGGAATGAAACGGGACCAAGAAGGAAGCTGCTGCTGCTGCTGCTTCTGCTGCTGCTGCTGCTCTGCCGCTGATGCTGATGCTGTAGCCTCTTGCTCTGGTCCAGCGGTCCGCGGCCGCGGCTGGCTGGGCAGCCTCCTGATCGCGACAGTGTCACGCGAAGCTGGTGCAACGGCGATGGCGTGACGTCCGGCTCTGTCCAGTCCACCCCTATTAGCGGAGGAGGCGTTGATGACCAGATTTCGCGCGTAGTGTTACACATATTATCCTCGGCGGAGGCGGCTTCCTCGGCCGAGCTGCATAGCGCGCCGTGGAGGGGCGGGGCGTGGCGGGGCGGCGACCGGTTACGCGCTGCAACCCTACCCGCCTGCCCAGCCGGTCGAGATGCATCGCGATCGCGAGCAAGTGCGGCGAGAGGGATGCTGTGCGCATCCGCGCGAGCTGGACCAAAGAGAGGGACGCTGAGGGCGTCCGCTGCTGCTGCTGGACCGCTGCCGATGCAGAGATGCTGCTCTGGACCAGAACTTTGCGCGGGGCGATGCCCTGACGACACGCTCGCCATCCTTTCCCATGCCCTCTTGCTGCTGCTGCTGCTCCGGTTTTGGTGTGAAAGGAAAGGCGCTATTGCCGCGTTCCCATGCAGCAGCAGCGGCGGCCACCCTTTCCTTTCACAATGCCTGACGGCCTCGCCGACCCCGTAGCGCGGCCCAGGCCCACCCCCCCAGCAGCCGGACCGCAATCTGCGCGAACCGAAGCAGGAGCTTTGGCATTTCATTTTAATAACGCTACAACTTGATCATGGAAAATAATACAGTTTCAACTCGCTCTTATTATTATCATCATCTGCGTATGCAGCAGAGGTTCCCATGCGCGCGGCTCCCGTTGCACCGCGCATTCTGCTCCCTCTGATGCTGCGTGTGTGGTGTGTTCCCTAACCGCCGCGCACATCCACGGATGGTACTTCTCCTAGTTGAAACTTTTTAGTTAATGACTGTCTTTACGGATGCACGACGGGCTGCACGGCTCCCGTTGCGCGCGGTGCGCGGTGCGGGGCTGGCGCTGCTGCTGCTGCTGCTGCTGCTGCTGCTGCTGCTGCTGCTGCTGCTGCTGCTGCTGCTGCTGCTGCTGGTGCTGGTGCTGGTGCTGCTGGTGCTGCTGCTGCCGCTGGTGCTGCTGCTGCTGCTGCTGCTGCTCGGGCCTCTCCCGCCGGCCGATGCGTGACGGTCGTGTCGTACTGGTCCGCGGGGCGTCCCGTTCCGCGCGCCGCGCCGCCGCTGCTGCGGGTCTCGTCCCACCTGCGCTGCTGCTGCGGGTGCGCGGCCTTGATCCTGATCCGTATGGTGCTGCTGACAGCAGGATGGTGCAGTAGCAGCAGCAGCAGTGCCGGTGGTGTAGCCCGGAGGCGGAGCGGGGGGCGCAAGCAGGCGGCTAATCGATGGGGATCGATGTCGGGATCGACAGGGGATCACAACACATCATCAGCCCCGGCGCTGCTGCTCTGCTTCATCATCATGCCGTGCAGCAGCAGCAGCAGCAGCTGGCTGGGGGGTCAACTGCTCCCATACGGCGCCCCCGCACACACACCTGCTAATGCCCGCCTTAATGGGAGATGGGGGACGCGTGATGAGGAGGACTCTGGTGTTTACCTTTACACACACACACACACACACACGCACGGCAACTTCCTCCAGGTGTGAAGTCGAGAAGGCCGTCGTGCATCGTGATGAGCTCCGCCGCTGGCCGCTCTGCCCGTGGCTCTGCCCTGATCACGATGACCGATGAGAAGAGGAGGAGGTACTACGTAAGTACGTAGTGTTTTTGTGTGCGGTGCATTCCGATGCAGCCGCACCGCGCTGCGCCAGGGACGCCTGGGGGCACCGCCCGCGGTCTAAGGAGGAGGAAAGGGGGGGGGGTGCTAGATTTTCTCGATTTTTTCGCTTTATTCTGATTTTATAATTGATGTTTTCTTGACTTTTCTTGATTTTTCCT
>NW_026267206.1:69824-72814 GCF_000697945.3 Frankliniella occidentalis
CGGGGCGGGGCGGGTTTGCCACGCCACGGCGGCCGTGGCCGCGCTCTGGTCAGCGCAGGCAAAACTCGTTGCGAAAGAAAGGAGGCGGTTGGGGGAGTGCGCAGCAGAGAGGATGCATTAAATGAAGTTGTCAACTCGTTGCGCAAGCCGCGGCCGCAGCCCTGGCGGCGGCTCTGGCCGAGGCTCTCTGGCACTTGCGCACCGCATGCATGTGATGCCACGGCACTTGTTAGCGGTCTGAGAGAGGCGGGCCGCGCCGGCTCGGCCGGTCAGTAAGACTTACTTGGGGAAGGCTCGCCCTTGTGATGTGGCCAAAATGCTGTACATGCTGTACAGTACCGGAGACCACGGGGGGACTTTTTTGCGCAGAAAACCTTCGGTCGACTCGTACGAAGGTTGGTAATAAGTAGGATCACCGTCACTCTCCAAGTATTGTCCGCTCTGTCATTTTCTCTCTCTACCAGCGCTGGAAAGGGCATTACGACGGCATATAGGCGCTGTGCGTCATCCTGTACTGCCTCCGCTGCGCCACCGTCTCGCGTCCTTACAGTACACGGCCAAGGTCGGAAGAAGAAAGGGATCCACAAAAAATCCAATGTTCATTTCGACGAGAGACAGAGGAGGATGGAGAGAGGAGAGAAGGGGAATTGGAGGAGGGGGGGGGGGCGTCACAGGGGCCCCGTGTAAGACACAGCGACGGCGCGCGAAGAAGCTGCAGCCGACGCGTGTATCTTGGAGAGGAGGCGAGGGTGGGAACGGTCAATGTTCCCAGGACCGCAGCAGCAACATGTGGCCCCCGGCCCCTGAAAGGGGAGAGGGGGGGGGGGAGGATAGCGCCCTTTAAAGGGACGAGAGGGACCAACGGGGAGAGGGAGGGGGAGGGGGCCCGCAGGTTGTAGCGACGGGGGGTGGGAGGGGGGGAATCATCGCCTCATCTCTGATCGGGGTCCACCCGGATTTTAAACCTCTCCTCCCTGCTCCCCCTCCTCCTCTCTCCAGGCCTACATGAAGCGGTGCCTGCTTTTTCATTACCTTGTCCTCCGTGTCACTTTGCTTTGGAATTCCTAACAGTTTGGAACAACGCTCGTTTCCTTCTTATTGACATCTCTCTCGCTTATACTTTCTTTCTCTCTCGTGCTCGTTGGGGTATTTATGAAAACTGCACTCGGTTGTTGTGTTTTTCGCCCCCCTTGCTCCGACGAGGCCAGCGAAGAAAATGTTTTAAGACCGGACGCAGCAGTCGCTTCCTTTATGCGAGGGTCAATCCGCGAGAGCGCCTCAAAGTGCGTCCCGTCCTCCGCCCCGACGGTTGTTTGTTTGTTTGTTTGAGCGGCGCAGAAAGTGTTCGCCATTACCACGCTCGCGCGCTCTGCGCAGCGAATGCTTTGCTTTGGCAGATTTGAGACTTCCGCGCGCGCCGTGGCGCTGTGCTGCATTTATTGGCATGACGCATCCGGCGCGAAGCGGAGCGCTGCATCCTGACCGACCGACAGACGGACAGACAGACAGACTAAACGTGTGAGAGGTTTTCAGCCGCGGGCGCCATAGCAGTGGAACTGTCCGTCTTCTGGTCCGGAGGTTCAAGTGCGCATCTTTCCAAAGGGTGTGTTGTAAATTCCAGTGCGTTGGGCCCGGGCGGGGTCCACACAGCATCCTGGCCCTCCATTCATCGACTGAATGGACCGGCTCTGCTTTGAGGGAGACGCTCTTGGAAATGGATGAGACGAGGGGACGGGACGGGCGGGAGAGAAGGGCCTACGCATATAAGTAAAGGGGCGTCCAGTCGACACCGCGCCACGCCCCGCCACTCCCCACCGCGAGGACACCGGGTCGCTCGGTGGTAAGGACACGGGGGTCCCTTTCAAAGGGCACTCCCTCCCTATGGGATGAGTCACGACGCCCTTCCGCTGCCTCGTCGTGGGGTTGCCCTAGAGAAGGGTTCACTCACAACTCCAGCCAGCTAGTGCACACTGGACAGACTCGATGCCAGCTGATTGGATTCCGGTTCCCTGCTCTGTCTCACTCTCTCGTTCCCTCTCTATCTTCCTCGTTCTGAACAGCGCGGACTGACCGGGGACTTCCCAAGGCTCACATGATCCCATGAATGTGCGGACGACCCCCATAAGTTCGTCACGTGGCCGGGCAGCGTGCGGGCAAAAGGGTGACGCGTGAAGGCTAATTAAGTAAGAACTCCTCGCGGTCGGTCCGGTCGCGTTTGTGTTGGGCCGGCCACATACCGCCGCCGCCGCGTTGAATAGAAACATCAGCTCTCCCTATCACACACTCACACACACTCACACACACTCACACACACTCACACACACACCTGTATGGAATTGATTAAAGCCGGTCAGGAAACAATACATTGCTGCTCGCGCGGCTGCTCCGCGTGATGGACGCGCGGCCAATGAGGGAATAAAGGTAAAAAAAAAATAACGTCATGAGAACACGTAAACAGAAATGTTGGGGAAAATAAAAAGAAAAGAGAAATATACAGCAGGTCGGAATGCGCGCGCGTGGTCATTTTCCATTTCCAATGCCAGTGATTGGCAGGCTTCTAGTAGTATTCGGCGGCTGCCATACCAGCGGTAGCTGCTCCTGTCAAGTTCTCCTTGGAAACTGACTAGAAGTCTGCGAGGCTGCGAGAATTATCGCTGGACCGCGCGGGCAAGAAATAAAATAATAAAAATGTAGAACATTTTCGTTGGTCCCGCGTGCTCCTTGAATGGTTTCCTTGAATGGGTTCCTTGAAGCGCTGCCGCTGCTGCCGCTGCCCGTCGCTGCTCCGCGTCTCCTTGAATGGGGAAGCGCAGCACACGCTCGTGATTCCCAACATTCCTCGTCGTCGAATCTGGGCGAGCGAACGATATTCGTGCAGCAAGAGAAGTTCCTCCGGGTCTCGGCGGCACGGCGCGCCTGCAAGGGCCGTGAAACTATTTGCACGCGGGCCTGGGTTGAGGGGCTGAGGCACTGGCAGGGCGAGGCGGGGC
>NW_026267206.1:72959-74128 GCF_000697945.3 Frankliniella occidentalis
GCCCCGCCCCGCCCCTTTGCCGTCCTTTGATGCAACGCTGTCCACCCAGAGTATATGTGTCACTCTCGCTCCCATTCGTCATCACCGGCCTATATGGCTGTCATACGGCGATCGGCCGGGCCGCCGAGTTTTGCGCGCGCCCCGTTTGAATGAGCCTCCTGATGAATGAATGGAAGTGCAACGAGCGAGTCAGTGAGTGTGAGTGAATGCGTTTTAAGGAGGTGGATCGGACGGGCAGGGCGGCAGGGGTTGCCACGCTGTGTGTGGCCGGCCGGGCCCCGGAGTCAGGCCCCCGGAGGCAAAAGGTCCCCTCCGGGGCTCCCGGTCCGTCATCACTGCCTTCCGGTGCCCTCCGGCCTCTCTCCGCACTCGGCCCCGCCGGAGCAGCAGCCCGCGTGGAGTTTTCGCCGAGGAAAACGAAACGGAGCGCAATGAGGTGAGAGGGAGAGTTTTGTTGCAGTGGTGACGTACAACGCAAGGTCCTGTTTAATGTTCATCCGTCCGTCCCTTTCCACTGCAGTTTTATACTAGTAAGTCATGATTCAGATAATTTTTAAAATGTCATTTTTCGTGACGGTGACACACGGGGCTTTGAAAAATACCCCTCCTATGGATATTCTTACTATATCACCGCTCATTTATAATGCGAGCCTCCCATATGCCAGCGACCGTGTAGTGTGGCAAGGTGTCTGTGTGTGATGACAAAATGAAAGTGAAATCGGGTTGTCGCGTTTCGTTTCGTTTCATGTCAAATTGGTGAAAAATGCGCGCGCGTCGTGCCGGCGGGGCCCAAGGTGCTGGGCTGGGGCGTGGCGCGTGCGTGTGCCAGGTGGTGCCACAGGACGCGCGGACACACCCTGCCCTGCCCAAGTCGAAAGTGGCTCTGTCGGTCCCGGTCCCGGGTCCCCCGTCGCCTAGGGCACGGCGGTGACCGGTCACCGCGGCCGGGACACGCCGCGCGGTGTGACCAGGTCCCGCCACGCCACGCCACGCCACGTCAAACGCAAATTATGAAGGCGGGGATAGTATAAAGGTTGAAGCTGCGCTGTCAAAGAGTCAAGCGGCTCGAATGTGACCGGGTCGGCGGCCGGGTGCAGCAGCAGGACTAGTGCGTGCCACTGGCGACGTGTGTCGTTCCCGTGGCGGGGCGGGGCGGGGCGGGGCGGGGC
>NW_026267206.1:75648-78571 GCF_000697945.3 Frankliniella occidentalis
AATTGATCTCAAAATTATATACTGATTAAATTCAATACTTTTTTTTATTGTAGTTCTTAAGAACAAACTGTTATGTAATTTTAACAAACCTCAAATTTTGAGCGGCAGAAAAAAAAATAGATGGAAAAAATAATTGTACTACTACTGTTGTTGTCTGCGGCACACTTTTACTGCCCGGGGCGGTGCGGGCCGAAAAATATAATTCACGTGTCGGTGAGAAGAGAGGCCGGTGTGGCGGAGAGCAGGAGAAAGGTGCCATAAGAAACGTAATAATGTCGAGGGTAAAAAAAAAGTACGTTCCGCCTTGCAAGGCGGTGCGGCACATTGCTGCATGCTGCGCGGTGTATCCTATGGGTGTATCTCGCGCAGTGTCACACAGCCACGGACATGCAGCAGGTGTTGTTCTCTCTTCCATCCGTGCTGCCGTGGGTTACTTCTTTAAAATGTTTTAGGGTTAACATTTCCTATATGGGCTTTTTGTGTTGTTCAATGAATAAGGTTTTGTCACCCCTTTCATCCGCAATATAGCTTTTCCAACATTTTTTAATATGCTGTTCTTTCTCCTTTTTTCTGCAGGTAAGCGATCCCTGCCCGCGGCACTCGCGTCTGCTCCGAGGAGCAGGCTGTTCCATTCATTATCCCTTACCTGCTGAGTGCAGCAGAAAGGCTGCTTCGGACACTTTTTTCTCGGCTGCTTCAATGACGGTGAGCGCATACTATACTACACCATCCGTGCGAGATTATGACGAAATCGGAGCGGCGGCTGTCGGTGGTCGCGCCCCGCGGGACTCGTCCTTGATAACGCCCTCCAGCCGCGCACGGGAGCAGGCAACGCCCCTGGTAAAGTGTTATTTCCCGAATCCTCTGAATGGGCCATTTCCACGGGCCGCGGCGTGGCGTGGCGTGGCGTGGCGTGGCGTGGCGTAGCGTGGCGTGGCAGTGCATAACGTCCGCTGCTGCTGCTGCTGCTGCTGCTGCTGCTGCTGCTGCTGCTGCTGCTGCTGCTGCTGCTGCTGCTGCTGCTGCTGTTGCTGCTGTTGCTGCTGTTGCTGCTGCTGCTGCTGCTGCTGCTGCTGCTTCTGCTCCTCGCGGTCCAGCAGCTCCAGCGGTCCATCAGCCCGGCCCGAGATGAGGGGCGTGACCGCCGGGACCGGACCAGCCTGCTGGATGCGATCGGAAGTGGCTCGCCTTGTCCAATTGTCCGGCAGGCCACAGCGCAGGACAGGCCTCACCTGTCCGGTCACACCTGTCGGTCACTCGGCTCGGCTCGGCACGTGTTACACACACACTAGCCCGTGAGCCAAGTCACAATCAGCACAATCAGTCACAATTCAGCTGCTTTGTACTTGTTTCGCCATTAATCAGCGCACATATGTCTCGTAGTTAAAAGGCGTGGTGGCATACCACACAGAAACCCGCAAAAACTCGTGAAAAATGTTGCAAAAAGTTTCATTTTTTTCCCATTTATTTTTTTAAACTTTACCCATTTAACTTCCTGCAACCTGGCTATGCTCTCGAGAACGCTAGGGGTGAGAAGGATGGTGTAGCAGCAGGGGCCTCTTTTTTCGGTCTCGGATTGGCACAGGCCGGCAGGTGGCGGCAGCGGCAGCAGCCTGGTGGATCTCTCGCCCTTGCTCCCCTCTCTGCCGTTCCCAGGCGCGCGCGCGGTCGCTTGATCATTCTTTCCCACTGCTGGGTTTGTCTCTCACACACATGTGTGCGCCGCGCCTATAGTGTGGGACCCGGGCAGAGAGACTCTGTGTAGAGTCTCGGCAGAAGACGCCAGGCGTCTCTGACAGTGTCGCGCAACGGCCGTTTAAAAGGACACAACAACGCGTAGGGGGGAAGGGGGAAGGGCGTGAAAAAATAAAGAGGACCTGACTGACAAACAGTGCTGCCTGCATATGAGGCGCTCTGGTGTCGTTGCTGCTGTTTCGATTTTTAACAAGAAAGTGAAATCTTTAAAATGTAACTTTTTAGCTGTTTGGAAAAGTTCGTGGCGTCTTTCACTTTGGAAGTTTATGATTTAGAGTCGAGAGGGCTGTATAGCACTGTCGACGGTTCTTTTATTTCCTGTCGTGGCGTGGCGTGGCGTGGCGTGGCGGGGCGACTCAGCATGCACCTGACACAGGTCGTGCTGCCAAATTAAGGTCAGAGCTCCGCGGCTGAGGCGGCTGAGCGCGGGTCAGGAGCAGAGAAGGCAGAAGCAGGGCAAGCCGCTGCTCCAGCTCAGGGCCGCGGGGCTGCACCACCGGCATCCACAAATAAATACTATTATTCACCAAAGAAACGGGAAGTATTACTTTCCTGCTACGGAACCCACTATAGAGGAGCAAGATGCAGCGGCTGGCAGGGCAGGTGGATTGGCGGGAAAAACGCGGTACATTTGAATTTTTTCCGTGCGCGTGAACAGTTTTGTATGGCTTTACAGCCGCAACGGTTCCCTTATCTGCGCTCGCGGTGGCGAAGGTCGCCCATCGGCTGCTGGACGGGATGGGACGGGACGGCCGCGGCCTCACGCTGCTGCAGACTCCCATGCGTTTGTTATTCCGGTACGAAACGGAACAGGATAGAGGGAATCCAGGCCGCTGCGGGCGCCATAGCGCTCCCGACCCATCAGCATACCCCACCCCCCTTGCATTCCTGAGCTGCTGTATTATTTTTTTCCCACGGCGTCAGTAACATACAGCGGCTTCGTTGTTATTTTGTTTGAAATTCGCACGAGGATGCGTACCCAGACCGCGGCGGCGTGCGGAACCGTACCGGTAGCGGCCACACACGCACGCACTCATTCGATTCACTCATGTCACTCACTTCATTCAATGCTTTCATTTCATTCAATGCACTCATTTCATTCAATGCACTCATTTCATTCAATGCACTCATTTCATTCAATGCACTCATTTCATTCAATGCACTCATT
>NW_026267206.1:84626-85229 GCF_000697945.3 Frankliniella occidentalis
CTCCGCCCCGCCCCGCCCCGCCGGTCGCGCAGGTCCCGCGGCCCGTCGCGCGTCGCTCGCTCGCGGGTGCAAGGACAGCCCCGGCTCGGCCTGCCTGGCCTTTACCGCTCTGCGATATGGCATGGCGGCACTCGCCGCCGTGCTTCCTGGGCAGGCCCTGCTGCTATTGCCCTGCTGCCACGCCCTGTCCCACCCCGCCCCGCCCCTCCCCACCTCGCAAAGAACGCACATACGATTGAACCGCGGTATACTCGAAAGTACTTGAGACGTATGGCAGCAGTAAAAAGGTTAATAAACGTTGACGCGAGTGACAGCGTCGTGAGGGTGTTTGAACCTCGTGGTCACGGTTGTGATGTTCATGGTGCCATGGTGCTGCTGTTGCCGCTGCTGCAGGCTGACGATGATTGACGACCCAACGACGCTGCGGCGGCGTCCTCGTGTTTGTCGTTGTCACCCCGTCGTCGTCGTCGACGTGGTGCGTGACCTATTGCGTCAGCCTGGAGGGGCGTGGGCGGCGCTCATAGGCTCACCCTAGAGTCCTCTAGCAGCCTCAAGCAGCCTCACCCGTACGTGACCGCCCCCTGCCGCCCCCTGCTGCCCCCA
>NW_026267206.1:87234-90918 GCF_000697945.3 Frankliniella occidentalis
GGGGGGGGGGCGACGGGGGTAGACCGGATAAATCGCCCCTGCCTGACGACATGAAGTGGAGCGGGCCATTGGAATTAAACGTGTCCGACTACCATAGCGCGCGCTGCCGGGGCTGCCGGGCAGGGCACGGCACGGGAGGGCACGGCAGGACAGCCACCGGATGTGCATTCAAAGCGCCTGTGCATCGCATCCGGGCGTAGCACGGGCCGCACGCGGAGCAGGCGGAGCACAGCAGCAGCAGCAGCAGGCTGCACGTGCTGCACCTCTCGAGCTGCTGCCGAGCGCACGCGCGCCAGCCAGCCTCACCGGGCCATTATCAACGCCACCGGGGCGGGCTGGCGTGCTGATTGATAGCAGCAGGGGCAGGAGCAGCAGGAGCAGCAGCAGCAGGGGCAGCAGCAGCAGCAGCAGCAGCAGCAGCAGCAGCAGCAGCAGCAGCAGCAGGGGCAGCAGCAGCAGCGGGGGCAGCAGCAGCAGCAGGAGCAGCAGAGGGGCAGCAGCAGCAGCACCGGTGGTGCGCGGCCCACCTGCGCGACATGGCGTGCGGTGCGCGCAGTCGGTACCCTCCTTCCCTCTCTCTCTCTCTCGCTCTTCCGCCCCTCTCATCACCGTGTGCCATCAGGTGCACCTGTGCGACGCCCTCCTCCTCCTCCTCCACCTTCGCCACGCCTGTCCCGTGATTACCAGCGACACGAGCCCCCCGACAGCTGCAGGGCAGGGCGCCGCCAGCTGCGGGTCTAAGTACCTTATTCCGACTTATATTGGCGGGGAGGCAGGGGTTAAGCTGCGATTGGAGGACACCTGTGCGAGGCATTGTCTCTGTAATGACCTGCTGCCAACTAAGCGGCAGCAGCGGCTCGTGCTCGAGGGGGCGCCAGGTGCAACAGCAGCACACGCGGCAGCAGGGTGAGGGTTTAATTCGTCGTGGAAGATTGTTTTTGTTGTGTTTTTTCGTAATGCCAGAGAGATGTTGTTACCCTCGCACGTGCGTGAGGTGAGGCGGGGTCTTCGAGCAGTGTTCGTTGCGCGTATAACCACCATGATTGATTCTCTGCCTCGCAAAAGTTTGTATTTTTGTTGTTATTTTTTTTCCTGATTCTACACGACACGCGGCGACCATGCGGCCACGTTTTTCTCTGTGATGATTGGCTGTTGCCTCCTCTAGTCGTCGTTGTTGTTGTTGCTGTTGTTGTCACATGTGATTGCTCCCCTGGGCCCAAGCGAGGGCCTTTGTTAAACGTAATGAGGATTAGGGTCGGCGCCGCTTTGATGTCGCGCCACGCTGGCTCGCTCCATCTCGCTCTATCTCGCTCCATCTCGCTCGCTCTCTCGCTCGCTCTCCGCGAGGGCCGCGGACACCTGCCCCGTCACGCGGTGGAGACTCGTGCGGGCTTGTGCGTTGTTATTGATTACTCGACAAAGTGAGGCCATTGACTGGAGTAAGTACTGGTGGAGAGGAAGCGGAGGCATATTCTTTTGTCTCCAAGTGAAGCCGGCCTCAAGCACATTTTATTGCCCCTAGACCCCGCCGAAGAGCTGGACCCCACTTCGGCACCGCCCGAGCGGCGGTTCGGGTCGAGCTGGACCCGGCCGGGGGACAGCGTGAAAAGTGCAGTGCGCATCGGCGACACAGGTGGCGTGGCTCGGCGTAGCTCGGGGTCCAGCCTAGCCCCGCTCGCTGACCCGAAGGATGCCGAAAGCGGGGTCCAGCTCCTCGGCGCGTGGGCGGCAGGGTGGAGGGAGGAGGGGGAGGGGCCCCCGTGCACTAGTTTCGGTACGGTCCCCGACTGCAGTCGACCCGAGCCGGAGCGCGCGCGCGTCACGCACCGCACACCTGAGCTGAGGCGAGCTTCACTGTTTTATTGCTGTCCCCGCTCCACCAGTACTTACTCCAGTGGCCATTGCACCGCATCGATTCGAATAACCAGAATAACCCATATATACGTGCGCAGCGCAGGAGGCAGTCGTTTCGAAATGCGTTGTTCTGGTTAATTATTGTCCATAATAGCTCGATGGTTTGGAATGCGGAAAGGTTCGCGGCGCTTTTGCTGGAGTGAAATTAAGTTGCGTGGCTTTGCGATCCGCTTTTCCGGCAACACATGCCGTCACTCACTCGCGCACAAAGTGGCACAAAAGCAGCGGATCATTTCTTCTACGTCGACGACGGCGAGGTGGTGTCCGTGTCCGGTCCCGCATCCCCTGCCCGCCCCGCCGCCGAGCTCCAGCTGGGCGTTTAGTTACTTTATTGTGACGTGTGGGTGACGGGACTGCCGGGGCCTCCCTGGGCCCTCCTATATGGGGATTCTCATGAGGAGCCCATGGGACCCTATTGGGCACTGCTCGCCATTGTGCCGGGCCGGACAAAGGCGGGGCGTCCTGCAGCAGGGGCATGCTCGCAGGACCCGCAGGGCAGGGCCAGCGGGCCGCCCGCTGCTGCAGCTCTATTGGGCTCCGCGGCGCTGGCTGCCTCTGGCTGGACACTGCACTGCAGCGAGCCCTTTCAACTGGACCGAACGAACTTCAATAAATTAATCGACGGCTAACGCCTCTGCTCTCCGTGTGCGCCGCTCAGCCGCTGGCTCAAGCTGCTCGTTGAACACACTTTTGTCATCACGATAACAGTGTCGTGGCGAGCTCTTTCTACTCTGTACCCAGCAGCAGCAGCACTGCAGCAGTGTCAATGTGCGCGACGGAAGTGTTTAGAGGGAGACACGCCGGCGTAATAACGATTCTAGAAATTGTCAACCTCAAAATAATTTTATTATTTCTGGCCGTGTGAGGAGGGGCATAACAGTTGGGCCCAAAGGGCCGTGACGGCGGGGCGGGGCGGTGGTGTATGGGGGAGCGAGGCAGCAGAGTGCTAAGGTGTGAACGAATCGTGAGGCTGGAGCTCATCTGCATGTGTAGAGTGTGGTGCGGCGGGGTGCGGCGGGGCGGGGCGGGGCGCGGAGAGGCGCGGAGGGGCGCAGTGGGGCCACGTGCGGCCATTGTGTTGGGTATTCACGTTTGGTGTGCATCAGGCGGCCAAAAGCCATATCCATAGGCGCGCTTGCTGCGCTTCGCGGCGCTACCCGTTCTCCACCTGCACCAGGCTATACAACACCATTGCAACGGCATACGAATCACAATTTTCCATATTTCCAAACTGGGACGCGCGGGTCCCCGTGTCTGGGTCTGCGCCGTCTTTCCGAAAACGAGATCTGGTCGCCGTTTCATTCCAAAAGAAGGCGCTGAACACGCGGACGCCGGGCATTTGGACCTGAACCTACTTCCCTCGTGCCTCAAGCGGCGGCGGCGGGACGTCGTCGTAAAAGTCGTCCGAGGCTGCAGTCCCAGCGGTTGTGACCAGGCGTGTCCAGTTCCAGAAGAGCGCGTCCCCTGCGTGTCTCCAGCAGCCCTCAGACAGCACGCTTTTGCTCGCCTCCTGGAGTATGCCCAGCCCATTATCTGCCTCGCAGAATCGGTATCCCGACCTGCAGCGCAGAGACTATTGGGCGTGTTTTGTCGTTGGTCTGTGTTCTGTATTCGTTTGCTCAGACATACGTGAAAGAAATAAAAAGCGTGCATATCTCTCGTTTCGTCATCGCGGCCTTTCGTCTGATTAATTGAGACGATGCGCGGCGGTCTTTAGCGTCGTCCTTTTGTCCGCCGCCCCTCGTGCACTCTTCTATATCACCCCCCCCC
>NW_026267206.1:91178-91762 GCF_000697945.3 Frankliniella occidentalis
TCCCCCCCTCCTCCTCCCCCTCCTCCCTGGTTGTGATTCGGATTCAGATTCTGGTCCGGCTGGTCCAGCCGCTGGCCGCCGCCGCCGGCCCGCCGGTCCCGATGTGTGATATTGGTGATCATCGCAGGCCGACGCCTCGACCAAACGCCGCGCCCGCGGCCCATACTGGACCGAAATGGGAGGCTGAGAGGCTGGCTGAGAACAATGGGATGACGGCTGGGCGGGGGCCGCTGGGGGTCGGCGGGGTGGTAAATTAGTGTGTGTTTGACGCACACGTCCGCGTGATCTGGGCTGGGAGATGAGGGGGCGGGCGCGGCCAGGAAGGCGAGGCGGAGGCTGCGTATCGCCCACCCCGGCCCGCGGGTTCCGATGAGGTTGCGTTCGATATATCGATATACTCGATTTGTGGCGGCGTGTGTAAGTCAGTCAGTCGGTACCGCACACCATTTTCCTGCAGCCAGTCGGGTCGACTATGGAGAAATAGTCACTCTACTTACTTAGTCACACGGACCTCTGATCAAAAGGACACATACCCGCAGCGTTGGTCCTTGCGGGTGCCGCGTTTGCGCCACATCGTGGAGCCC
>NW_026267206.1:99372-100005 GCF_000697945.3 Frankliniella occidentalis
CCCGGCCCGCCCCCGCCACATCCCGTCGCGGCCCGGACATTACAACCCTTTTCCGTGGGAACGTTCAACAAACGGCGCTGGCACCGTTACCGTTACACACCGGCCGGGGCGTTATTCGTTTAAAACGTGTTCAAACGCAAACTTCCCCTCGTCCCCTCCTCTCTCTCTTTCCAGCCCGAACCAAAGTCGACGTCCGTGGCCAGGAAGCCGGCCAACGGCTTTACGGCTTCCATCCGCCCCCCGCCAAGCCCGCCCCGCCGCGCCCCGCCGACGCACAAGCTCCGTTCACATGGCTCCCGCCCCGGCGCCTGCCCCGCGTGTCACAGTCACAGTCCTCTGACGCTCACAAATAATTACGGCCGCCATTATGTCCTTATTGTTGTTGTTGTTATCATTATTGTCGCTGTGCGCTGCGATGGTGTGATGCGGCGGGAAGTACAAGTGTGTTTAGGGGGCCGACTACTGGACCGCCGGGCCGGAAGTCGACGCGTCCTAACAACAATATTCTATCTACGGAGCGTCGTTTTCAAAACATCCCATCTACAAAGCGTCGTTTTCACAATGTCCTATCTGCTATGATTTTCTTAAGCAGATAGGACATTGTGAAAACGACGCTTTGTAGATAGGATATTT
>NW_026267206.1:105910-122848 GCF_000697945.3 Frankliniella occidentalis
ACCCTCCCTCCCTCCCCCGCCTCCCCTCGGACGGGGGAATGCCGGCGGCGGCGGGCAGCGGTCCCGGGCGGGGGCGGCTAGCCGGGCTGGCGGGTGCGCTATGGCGCTTCTTGCGGTTTTGGTCGAAGGGCCTAAATGGCTTTGGGCCCCGCCGGGCGGCCCTGGGCGCGGCGGGGCGGGGCGGGGCGGGGTGGTGGCGGCATTCCGGACCGCGCCGCTCATCAGACTTGTCTGTTATTGTTTGTTTAGACGGGCCGAGGGAGCAGGGGAAGGGGGAGGGGAGTATGACCCATTCAAACTCTAAAAGAGAGGTGAATAATGAGGATGGGGGAAATGAAAATAAAAATGGTGAGGAGGAATTTGAAATTACCTCGAGCTTTCATACCCCCCCCCCCTCACGCCTCTCCATCTACCTGAAAGGACGCCGACGACACGGCCGTTGCCCGTGTGTGTGTGAGAGAGTGCGCCCGCGGGACGCCTTTGGGGCCCCACCGCACCCCGCCCCGCCCCACCCTCATTGGCTCGTCTCATCTCATTGGATGTGGCGTTCCCTTTCATCTGGTGGGCAGTGTTAATCCGGTTGTCACGAGCGAACGGCGGCCCTCTGCGCGCCCCCGTGACTCACACGGGGACCCCCTGCTGGCCGTCGTCTGGCCTTGGGGCGTCCACCCCTAATTACCCTTGGGGTGAGCAGCTTAGTGTGTGATTAAAGTTACGCTCAGAGACGTGTGTGAGAACCCCAGATGTAGTACGTAGCTGTAAAACCATCTATTGTGTCTGTGTCACGCTCTAACGCGTCGCTCTTTCCCCTTTTCTGCCCGCACAGACGACGACGGTGAAGGTGTACGCCCGCTGCCTGCGCCCGGACATCGAGTACAAGACGCTGGGCATCACGTTCCGGACGACCTGCCGGGAGGTGGTGGAGGCGCTGCTGTCCAAGTACCGCATGCGGCACCGCGACCCCAACCTGTTCTTCCTGACGATGGAGGTGACGGTGCGGAGGGCGGGCGTGCGCACCGTCCTGGTGCTGGACGAGGAGACCAGGCCCGCCGCCCTGCAGGCGTGCCACCCCACTGGCGACTCCAGGTAGGTGTAGTAGACACAAGTCGTACCCAGGACGAGCAAGTTGTCTTCTACAATCAAGGCCAATACTCAACTTGTTATTTGATCTTTGCTCAGGTTTGCTCTTCAGACAAGGCGTGGTGGTCTAGTCAAGATATACGACAGTGCTCTAATGCCTGGGGTGAGTATTATTGAATCATATGCTCATGGTACTTGAAAAAGTGAACCGTTTACTAATTTTCTTTTTTTTTCTTTCGGCCAACAGTCCCAGTATAAAAGTCTTTTAATCTCCGAGCGGACAACTGTGGATGAACTTCTCCAAATCTTGCTGAACTGTTACAATAGCAAAGAACGCGTGGAGCAGTTCTCTCTTTACGAAGTCAATAGCACTCAAGAGTATCAACGGAAACTGCATCCAGATGACTACCCATTGAGAGTTCAACAAGCGTGGCTCCCACAACATCAACTCCATTTCCTTGTGCGCAGAAATACTGAATATAGAATTCGTAGGGGAAAGGTAAGATTGGGAATATTAGTATTTTTAATGTGACTATCTTCAAAATTAGATTCCAAATTAAACAATAAGTTATCAACCTTTTTGGTCTTTCAGCAATCTCAATGGAGTCCAGAGTTGGCATCTATCCCTAGCTCAGCTCCCGTCAGCACCCGAGGGGTGATGCCAATGCCACTGTCCTCAACTGCACCCTCAACTTCTTCTCCATTTGCTAATCTGCATGCAGACTATGAAAACTATTTCTACATTTAATGTGAGTAGCCGGCAGCTCTTGTACCTTTATAGAGCAAAACTGAATCTTTTTCTCTATACTAATTTATATGTTTTCTTTATCCAGGTTCTCTTTGCATTTGTTTTCAAAATGAAACAGAATGCATCAAGAGTAGTGGACAGGTATATTTGCGAAGCAAAGGTGACTACATGAGTTCTAGCCAAGGCTGACTGCCTAAGCAGCCATGGCCTTGATTTCTTTGTGTAATCCTTTCCTTTTGTAAAATGAAGACTTTGTTTGTCCTACTCTAAAATATTAATACTTGTGTACCTGAGCCAAAGTAACTGTGTGTGTCCCCACAGGCAAAGATTAATCATGTACTATTCTTGCCACCAATTGTTACAATAGGGCACTTATTTTGTTAAAATTTAGCAGTACCAGGGTGGACTGTCTGCTTATGAATAGGTTTAGGAATGTCTTCTTTGCACTGTGCTTTTCGACATTAAAATAAAATGAATCAGTCTCAAATACTGAACCTTATGGCTGCTGCAGCTATTACAGATAATATTATTATTAATAGTAATGACCATGTTCTCTGTGCATATGTGGCCAATCTTTGAACTTTTGCAAGCATTTTCTACAAATTTATAAGTTTAATTTATACTGTATCTATTTCACTCTAAATACAGTGTGAAACAATACTTTTTAAATTGTTGTAGCCGATTTTCTTTTCAGAACTTGTTGCTCTATTTTAGTTGAGAAAGTAATTTCTGATGCAAATTGAACATAAATCCATCGTGTTTTAAACTTTTCCAAAGATAGCATAATTCATTTTTAAACATTGGCCTTCAACCCGCCAAGTTTTATAATGAGTAATTGTTTTAACTTTAAAATTTTATTATAGATTACCCCTGCAAATGATATGTTGTTTGTGGGGAAAAGAAAGAAATTAAAGTTACCTTTTATGTTATTTTATGTACATCAACTATTCAGATTTTGACAATTTTGATGTCTCTAGGTTTACTTTCACTAAATGTGTTTTGTAAACACATCACATCATACTTTAAGTTTTACGCCAAAAGTGCAAAATACATTTCTGCACACATTGCTTTTGGCTGATGTTTTACATGGAGCCCCATCATAAGAACCTTCTAATGTTACCTGCAAATATATATTTATTTCTCCAAAATTACTGTTAAGTAGTAGATTTGTGATTTTTTTTTTTGTGTGTGTTAAGTTTAAAACATTGTTAAAAATAGTGCAGGAATCTTCTATAAATTAGTCATGTGTTGAATGGGATTAACTTTATGCACTTTTCAAGAACAAAAACAGTGGAGGAATTTAGAGTGTTGTTGATTTTAGAACTCAGCGCCCACATCTCTGAAAAGTAATACTGTAACTCTAAAACAGTATCAATTTTAATGCTAATGTTGAATTATTGTGTTGTGGAATGATAATGCAAATACATCTAGGATACATAGGGCGTCCAGTCTTTGTGTGCTTGAAAGCATTTGTGAAACTGACTTTAGTAATAATCACTTCTTTGAATTGCTTGTTTCATGACTCAAAAAGCTTAAGAAAAGATAGTGGCATAAACAAATTTTTTCCCAACACATTGACTGCTAGTCTATACCAAAGATGATCAATTTATTAATTACGGTAATCTGTTAGTTCATAAAATTGTTCAATGTAGTTAATGAAATGCATCACTACATTGTCATATCTATGTCATAGTTTCTTATTGTAAATTTAAAAAACTGTAAAAACAACAGAGAATAATAAAAGATTTTTCATTCTAAAACTTGATATAATTCCTTCATCACCAGCTGACTCAGTTCCCAAACGGCTAGATTTGTTATAGCAATATGAATTAACTACTGCACATGCTCCACTGATGACTATAATTCGAAAACTTCCTATAGCTGATATATTGTCACGATAACACAATAGTCACACCATGTTGGTATACCTTTCCATTGGAAATCTTCAAGTCCATTTGCGAGCATATGCCCAGGGGAAAAAATCTAGAAATTACAGAGGTCTGGAGGGAACCACCTGGACTGAAACAAACAAACTGAGAGACAGAGAGAACTTCTCATTTTTCTCTTCGCCTTTCCTGAAGACCAAATGAGTGTGACAGGGTAGCGGGTAGCACTCGAGTCTCGAGGGGCACGGCACAACAAGTCGTCGACCATCCCCATTCCGAGAAATACGAACCGAGAACTGCCGACAGGGGTCCGAAGGAAGTCTAAAGTGACCGAAAGTGACTCCTTCGGCCCATTGCTTCGTTTCTGCAGGCGGCCGTCCTTTCTCAAGTCCAATGAAAGTCAGCCGCAGGCCTGCGCAGGCTCGGCAAACAAATTGAATTCAAGCGGTCTCCACTCCACTGCTGTCGTACCAACCATCAATGCTTCTATCCGATTTCCAGAACGCAGTTATTTGTATACAGTTTGAAGACTGGACTCATTACGCAAATTAAATTATTATCAGTATTATCTTGTATTTTTCGCTTCTTTATCTCTTCTGATTTTTTCAAATCAAAAACTTCAATATTTTTTCAACAACTGATAGGCTTTTACTTTTCCCTCCGAACACAGACGTCCTAGTTTCTCATACTTCCAGTAATGGTGTACAGTTAGGGAAAAGCTTGTTCGTTTTTACTTGTGTGCATTAAGTTGTGGTGCAACATTAAATTCAAAACAACACAGTGACATTTGAGACGTACTCATTTTGAGTGGTCTATCTGACTTCTGTAATTGGGTATGTGTGTTATAATATTGATTTGCTGAAATACCCTTTCTAGATTAACTTTTCTGTTTGTGTCTGTTTAGTTTGAGGTTATTGGGTCCTTGGTTTAACTTAGTTTAATTTTTACTTTCATTCAAATTGTACTATAACTTGCCACCTTTACGTATTGGTTGTGATAAACGTTATGAGTTTAATTGATTTGTCTGAACACCGTTGATTGTTTATACTTTTCTAGTGTATTTGGCACCTCATGTTTTCCGTTGTTTATTTTTTAGGAGGCCAGAAGGAAGATTGTTATGGTGACATCCTCAAATAATTATCTTAGCTGCTGAAATGGGGGAGCCTCATCCATTTGGGGTACCCTTCCAGCAGCCAAACACATCTGGAGCTGATCCACAAAATTCTTCAGCTTACCAAGATTCATCAGGTACTCCAAACCTGTTTGCTGCTACGGGTCTGAAATCAGTGTTCGGTTCACCAGCTCCAAATGGCCCATCAAGTTTCTCCAAAAGCACCATCTTTGGAGGATCAGCATTTGTAAAACCCTCAGAAAGTGCCTTTCCTACCTCAGAAAGGCAGAACATATTTGGTGGCACCTTCCAAACAAATACAAATAGCTCTCAGTCATTACAGTTACCAAAGACAGAAGCTAGCACCAATGTTTCCCAGCCAAGTTTTTTTGGTAAAACATCCACATTTGGTGAAGCGCCTTTCAAATCTGAGGTGGTGCAATCTGGTGTGTTTGAGGGTACATTCGGTGTTTCTCAAACTCCCAATGCAGTGGTAAATCCTTTTTCCAATGCAACTTCTCAGCCCATCGAGGCAGCAAGCTCTTCCAAAGGAAGCATATTTGGTGGAGCTACCAGCAAGAAGGAAGACTCTATTCATCCTTCAGGTTTCTCGCTGTCATCTCTGGGTGCTGATGGTGGCTCTGACCAACCAAGGAATGTTTTTAAAAGTACCCCTGCTAAAGTGCTCAGCTATCCTGAAACATCCTTTGGGAAACTCTCCTCTAGTGACATTGTCTCCTCATCTCTACCTCACAATATGGAACCCACTGAACAATCAGAGAAAAGAGAAGGGTTCCTGTCAAAGACAAATCAAAAACATTTTAGAAACATGGAACCAGACAGTATTGGAGAAGAAAATCAAAATCAACCTAGTGGTCAAAGTCATGACAGCTCTAGGTCTACTAAAATCAAACGAACCGTTTTTGGAAAAGCCATTGCTGATGTTGCAAAGTCCTCTGACCGTAAGTCTTCATCAGCATAAAAGGATAATTATTATTTCTGACTTTAAATTATTCAGTAATTAGTGAATTAGTATTAAGTTGATGGCTTTTGTGTTTCTGAGGTCTGCCCTATTCTTTTGAACTGTAGGTAAGCAGCCAGTCGAAGAATCAAGATCTATTATTTGTCACCCATTAAATGGTGATCTTCCTGAAGCTCAGGTTTTTAAGAGTCATTTCAATCAATTTGGCCTAGCTCATGTGACAACTAGTAAAAGCAAAGAGAAGCCCTATTGTATTGCAACATATAAGACACATGTAAGCTGTAACAATTTTTTTGAGCTATTATTTTTTCTGTAGGTATAGGAAGTTAAATTTAATTTGTCAATTATTTGAATACAGGAAGAGGCCGTAGCAGCAATCAGGGGAAGCAAAGTTATCAATGGAGTTAAATATAAAACCTTTTGGAGAAATTTATCAAAAGCCAGGAGTAAATCAACTGAGGAAGTGAAGTCACCAGAGCAGAAAAAGAAACCCTCTAGACGATCTGAAATGGAAATAGATTCTTCTGTACAGGAAGAATTAGAGGCCATTTCAGGGATGGATTCATACCTCATTCCTCGTGATGCTTCCTTAAAGAGAAAAGCTGGGGTAGAGCTAGATTCTCGCAGAAAATCTCGACCCAAAACAGTTGGCCTTGACTTGGAATTAGAAGGAAAAAGTGAAATAAATGATTCTGGAAAAAGGTACAGCATTTCTTTACATGGCATAAAAGATAAAAAGATTCATGAAGTGCATATTTCATTTTGCCTAATGTCTGTTGATCATAATTGTATGTTTTTTGATAGGTCCAGCAGTGCCTTCTCTGGATCTGAAATACGTAAAGAATCAAGTAAGCCTCCAGCTCGAAAGGGAGCAAGAGGTGATGAAAAGTTGCCCATTCGAGCCAGGGTTGTACCATCTTCAAAGAAAACGGTCTGTAATTTTGGTCAGACAATTGTCAACACTTTTTCTAAGTGCTTTGAAAGAGTGTTTTAATATTTTAAAATTTGTCATTTTAGGAAGAGGTTGATGAGATGAACCAAGATAAAACAGAATCAAATGTTCCTCAATCAACTGCAGTGTCTACAGCCGCTATGTCTGAATTATTAGAAATTTTGAAGCAACAAGCAGTCTCAACAGATGACAAATTACGAGTTTTGGATGCACGAGATAAATTAATGAGGCTTAGTATGTAGTATTGTGTGATTGTATTAAATATATAGTTGTTTTACTGATTCATTTTGATTTAACCCTTTTCTGTTTTTTTAGGACAAGTTAAGCAGTATGACATATCAAAGGCTGTGAAAACTGTTGGAACATGTCCGGACATGTGCCCTGAAAAAGAACGCTTGCTGAGAGAATCAAGAAGACAAATATCTCAGTATGAGACACATCCTTCAAAGGTACATTTTGACCTTTGCAATTTGTTTGTATAAAAAATGCACCACATTATTCTGTATATTTAAGTTCATTTGGTGATCCTCACAGCCCAATGAAATGGTACCTAGTTTAATGGTGAAGCAGTATTCACGAAGTTCTGCTGATCAAGAAGAGCCTCTCCCACATGAGCTACGTCCACCATCTGTTTTAACTATGACAATGAATTATTTGATGCACACCATCATGAATCTAGGAGATCAACCCGGTGAAAATTTAGGGGAGTGGTATCACTTCCTATGGGATAGACTTCGGGGAATTCGAAAGGTAATGTTTCTGCACAACACTATTTGCTCATGTGTATCATGTTGTGTAAGGTATATTTAATATCTTTCTTTAAATTTAGGAAATTACTCAGCAAGAGTTGTGTGACACAGATGCAGTACGTCTTGTAGAGCAATGTGCAAGATTTCATATTCATTGTGCTGCACGCTTAGTTGCCGAAGACCCAAGTGTCTTTGATGATCGTATAAATACTGAAAATCTTACAAAATGCTTACAAACATTGAAGCATATGTACCATGATTTGTGGACAAACAATAGTGTCACATGTGAAAATGAACCTGAATTTGTCACTTATTTTCTCCTGCTTAATCTGAATAACGGGACAATTATGTGGTAAGACTCATAAGGCTTTCTTTTTATTGAAATTTACTCATATTTCTATTTAAATTATTTTAAATTTCTATTTAAATTGTTTTAAATAATTCATTTACCTCTAGTTGTGAGAGTTGATTGAATAATTTGATTACAGGGAGATGGAGCAACTTCGTGAAGAAGTCCTCAGAAGTCCTGAGATTGGTTTTGTGGCTGCAATGTACAACACCCTTTCCTCAAACAATTATGTCAGGTTCTTTCGTCTGGTGAGACGGGCGTCATATTTGAATAGTTGCCTATGTATTCGTTATTTTTATCAAGTTCGAGCTAATGCACTGCGCACCCACGTGAAAGCCCTTGCAAAATTCAGACCAGTCCAGGTAAAGAGGAGCTCCCTTAATTAATAGCATGGTACTTAGCTGTATTAACTGAAGTAGCAGGTTAGCTTTACCTTTAATCAAAATTAATTTGTTTTTCACAGTATCCTATGGCGTCCCTTTATGAAGACCTTGGCTTTGAAAATGTTGAACAAGCAACTGCATTTTGTAAACACTATGGGCTCATGGTTGAAAATGAATCCTTGGGTGCCACTGCTGTACTGTCTCCAGACACTTTAAAGAATCCAACCTCTGTCTTAGCATCAGTACGTGCTATTCAAATGGTGGAAACCAAGAAAGTCGGGAGTGTTGGTGAAGTAAGTATTAGTGTTTTTTTGGATTTTGTCTTATGTTGAAGAGAATCTGTCTATCTTATTTTTCTTCTTTAGGTTGTGAATGGAGCAACACTTCCACCACGATCAT
Source organism: Frankliniella occidentalis (assembly GCF_000697945.3). Classification (NCBI taxonomy): domain Eukaryota; kingdom Metazoa; phylum Arthropoda; class Insecta; order Thysanoptera; family Thripidae; genus Frankliniella; species Frankliniella occidentalis. The sequence goes on from NW_026267206.1 coordinate 114,550, forward strand.
TTGAGACTCATAACGTCCATCATAGTTTTGATATGAATGGATATTTGTATGAACATGCCTTGTATGCTAAAGACCAAGGTGTGCCAGATATGGAAATGAAAGCTGGTGATAGAGAAAGCTCTCAGATTCAAGAAAATAGAAGCCAACCAACTGAAAGAGAGTCATCTAAGATTATTCCACCTCTCTTAAGTGAAACTGTAAGCTTAAAAAATTAGTTATTACTTGCCCCAAAAAATCATGGTTTAAACTTGACCCTTCCTTATTTATGTATTTATTTATTTGATTCTGTGTCTGTTTTCAGAAGACTTTGCCTCAAAACTTTGGAAGCTTAAATAATCCGAAGTTTTCTTTTACATCAACATTGTCTCATCCTTCATCAAATACTGGAACTGGTTTCGGGATATCTCCAAGTCCAATATTCTCACCTGCTTTTACAATGCCGCAGCATGCCCATGCATCTTCTGAGTTACAGCAGATTGGGAAATTGAACACACCACCAGCATCGAGCAGTGTAGTACCTCTCACACGCACAGTTTTCCAAAAAAGTTTTGTTGATGACTCCAATGCTAAGATTGAGGCAGAGAAGAAAGCTCAAGAATTGATTGCATCAATTGACAAGCATTCAGAATCCTTGGTCGATGATATTTTACTGTCAAGTGTACGGGAGGCTATTACTGAAATTGTTCATTTAGAATGGAAATCCGCTGAAGAGGAGCAGCGACAAGCTGAAGAACAAAGGAGAGCTGAGGAACAGCTTCGAGCACAGGAGGAGCTGAGGAAAAGAATTCTAGATTCCCACATAGAAAGAATTTCCAATGATTCCCTTACAGAGATTATGCATGATGTTGTTACACAGTTAATATCTGATACAGCGTTCGAATCCTATTCATCTGAGGTGGAACTTGTTAGACAAATCATATCTGTGTCTGACGAATCCACAAGTGCTCTGATCAATCTTGTCACTGAAGAAATGTGTGATGATATAGCATCAGAAGAACTCAAGAAGTTGCAAGATGTGGCAAGGTTTGCTAAAAATATGTATTGAGTCAGTGAGACAATTTTTATTCTATACCCTTTTCTTATAATTAAATTTTGTCCATTCTAGATTAGAGGCTGTGCAGTGCCGAGTGAAGAAAGTCTTTTATCATTGGTTGCAAAGGGCACGGCGGTCTCTTCACAGGAGGCGAGTGATGGAAGATTTTCCTGCCAGTGTTATTCCATTGAGCATTAAAGAACATGCTGAGCGGTGGGGATTTCCAGAAAATATGCAGATTTCTGCATCAAAGCGAGAGGAAAAACTAATTGACTTCTCAGGTATAGAGAAATATTTGTAAAATCTCGCCCAAAACAACATGTACAATTTCAATTACCTTATATATTTTTCTTCCCTCTATACAGATATAAGAACAATATCAGCACACCCTCAGACAACATTCGCTGAACTTATTGGAGTTCAAACGGTTCATAGATATGATGCTGTACGCTCCAAACTTGGATTGCGGCCAACTGATAAAGTACTTTACAAATTGTTTGTGTCTTTGCCAGAAGAATCTCTTGATCCAGCAACTCAAATGATCGATTGGTGGATGCGCAGAGTATTTAAACAGAAATCAAGCATGCTTGTAGATGAAGTTAACAGGGTAAAAGCACGCTTAATCTTTTCATGACTACCCTTAATGCAGTAACATGTACTTAATTTTCTATTGGTTGACTTTAATTTCTTCCCATATTCTTTTACAGGGTGTTTATCGTCTTGTGAGTGGTCTGAAAGTTACATCTGAAATTGCTGTATATGCCAGTTTGCAGACAGTTAAAGGGTGTTATGCGCTCGAAAAGCAGTCCAGTTTAGTTTCTGGCACAAGTGCTGTCCTATTTACTCTATCACCTGCCAGTAACATACAGGAGAGCAGATCTCGTTTAAACATCCTCTTCAAATCTGCCAACAAGTTGCCACCTTTTCCGCTTGTGGTTGCTGTGGTATGTGCTTCAGAACCACCTATAGATGGACTGAAGCAATTGGTTCTCGAATTGGAACTCGATCAGTGGCTAGGCTCTGGAGTAATTGCCGATTATCAAATCTTGCATGTTCAAGAACTATCGGACATTAAGTACCTCTCAGATCGTTTCAACATGGTGAGAATTGTTTTGTGCCTATTCATGATTGATTATGGTTGAAAAAGAGTCCAAAAATCAGCTTTTTCTTCTTTCACTGCAGGCCTTCAACTACATGGTGATGACATGGACACCAATTCCTGAATTTTCTCTTGTGTGTTTAAAGAACGTTTTAAGAAGTACTTTTCAAATGTTTTATATATCTATTCAATTTAATTATAACAGTAGTGAGATTTATCCACGAGACATTGATGTAAGTTGTTTCTTTGTTTAAATTGTAAACTCTCATGTTTTTCAATCTCATTTTGACCCTGTGCATTTATACATGGCTTCTTTGGACTACAGAACCCAAATGTTATTATTGGATTGTGCAATGAGTGGCTAAGTCACATGTGTCATGAGTTTGTAACATCATACAATGAGGCCAAAGACTTATGTGCAGAGGAATTTTGGCCACTTCTTCATAAGGGTGCTTTCCTTCCATTTTTGAATCAACCCAACTACAATCAACTTTTGCAAGAGGTTTGTTTTGGTTAAGGCATCTTTACTCCCTCAAATTTCATCATTTATACGTATGATTTTGAATCAAATTTCTCTTTATCAGGTAATTAAAGATGTTTGCCTACCAACAATCGAATGGCCACCTTTGTCTGAAGAGGCATATGATAATGTGCTGACTGAGTATTGCTCTTGGTTACGACCTGATGAACACAAGCAAACTCTTAGGAGGTAGGTAGAAAACTTTGCTTCATAGGCATTGGGAATGGCGATTGAAACATAAATGGGAAATTTTGTATCTTTTACAGACTGTCATGTTTGAATGGCCTAGAATGGACTCAAAAAGTAAAATCCATGCCTTGGGTCAACCTCATTGAGGTAAGAGATGCTATTAAAAGCCCAGTGTTTAATTTTTGTTTCTTTGTAACTTTTTTTTTTTTTTTTTTTTTTGTAAACTTTGTAACTAAACACTTAAAAATACCTTTTTTATTTTTTTAGGATTGGATGGAAGCTCGAATCAATTATATGGAAACATCTGGGCCTGGATGTGAAATATTGTGTTTGATGAGAGCGCAAAATGTAGAAAATCTTTATACATATCCATGGTGGGCGCAATCTAAATACATCATATCTTATCTTGGTTAGTTCTGGAGCTGAGTTCTGTCTCTTTTTATCCTTATTTTTTATCTACATCTTATTTAAAACCAACTTTTATTATTTTAGAAATGAATGGGTCTGGAAGAGAATGTGAGATGGATGTTGATCAGACTGTTCCATCAGATAACACTGTTGAAGAAGAAGAAAAAGAAGTTAGTTTGATTAAAGAGCTGGAGACAAATAGTGTTTCTTTAGGCTTTGGTCAGTTGGAAGAAGTTGCTGATAGTGTTGATGAATTAAAAAGTGTAAATGAGTCTCTTTTAAACCGTATTAGAAAGGCACTTTCAGATGATCAGGAGAATTATCCTACTAACAGTCAAACTGTAAGTGATATAGTGGTGACTTATGTTTGAATGAACAGGAGCACTGGTTAAAGTCCAGCTTGGAAGCAGCATTAAGACATGCACACATTCTTTTTTTTTTTAGGATGAAATGAAGGACATTGGATATGATGATTCAACCTCTCAAAGTATTGTCACCACAGTGAACTCAGCTGGTTTATCAAGTGCTCAAACTATAGGTGATTTTGCTGTTGAGTCAATCTGCAATGGTTTTGTATTATTACCAGTATTTCAGAACACTAAAGGACATTTTTTCCCAGCAGATTTAGATGATGACTTTTCAAATGTGTCAACTAACAAATCTGTTTTTATTACTCAAGATGTTGACATCTCAGAGACCCAATCCACTTGCAAAAGTATGTTACCCCTGACTTTGAAACTCCCAACCTTTGATTATACCTACTAAAATACCATTGTATCTTCATTAATAATACAATCTTTTATTACAGGCAGTAGCGAGGGAAAAACTTCTAGTTCTTCTAAAAGTATGAGGGAAATTATGGCCTCTATGAATGATATTGTTTCTTCTCTCAACAAGAAGTATCAAATATTGGGGACTAAATCTAATTTTGAGAACTTATCTGGTAATAACAACCAACTTCTATTCTGTTTTTCCTGTGGTGTGTATTCTGATTGATTGGTTGATTGCAAATAAAATTAAAACAAAATATTTTTTTGTTGCAGATTTGAGACTAGGTGTAGGAAAGATTCCTGAGTCTGCTACTCTTCTTCCTTCTGACAAAATTCTTTCCAGCCCTTTTGTTGAACAAAGTCAGAGACGTATGCAGGAAAGATTACATGGAACACCAGTGGAAAAGAGCGGCAATTCGTGTGGCAGTAGAGAACATGATAGCAGTGATTCTGATCTCGAAATAGTTGCTGATGGTGATAGAAGTAATTGTACTTTGGTGAGAACAGTTTCGTCACCTTCTAGTCGTGAAAGTGGTTCATTAAGAAGTGAGAGTGACTCAGAGAGAGAGGATTTCAGTGATGAAAGATCATCATATCGCAGTAATGACAACAGTCGCAAACATCGGCGTCGTAGTTGTAGTGAGGATTATAGTTCTGATGATGGATCTCATCACTTTGATAAGAAGCACACAAATACCATGAATAAGAAGCAGCAAGTTGATAGTGATGATGAAGATCATGTCAACCTCAAGAAACAGTACGATAGTGATGAGTCTAATGGCGCTAGTAACCATTCTTATCAAAATAGTGAAGATTACATAAGTGGGGAGGAAGAAATAGAGGAAGAAGAAAATGAAGAAGAGGAGGAAGAGGAGGTCCAGGCAATATCTTCAGACGATTCAAGAGAGCAAGAGAATACCAATCATCTGATTGATAATTCTAATTCAGAACCACCTTGTCTTCTTAGTAAAAACCCATTTACTATTACGGATAATAGCAGTGATTTGAACCTACCAGCTGCTAGTTTTGCTGAAGATTCTGCTCACAATGGTCTGCATACTGAGGATGATTACGGATCAGAGAGAAATCTTATAAGTTTAGACAATTTAAATAATCCTTATGAGTACTATGGACAAGATGCAGGAGTTGATCATGAACCTCTTTACTCAGAGTGTTCGGAAGTTAGTGCTGTCCAACCTGCTGATGTTTCAAGTGAGCTGGTGACGATTAATAGTGATGTTGAACCTGTTGCCGAAGAGAGAGACCATGTTTTTTTATCAAGCTATAATCAAACCTGCAATCCAAATATTAATGAAGTGGAGGTTGGTGGGGATGAAGGTGAAGTGAGCAACGAGTCGTTAGCTGACCACAGTGAAGGCACTCTCGTCTCCTCTTCTGAGGATGGGGAGCATGATGACGATCATGATAACTCAACTATTGAACATGGTGATGATGAAGAAGAAGAATATGGCGGCGAAGAAGAGGAAGAAGCTTTAGGTGAAGAAGAGGAAGAACCTTTAGGTGAAGAAGAAGAAGAACCTTTAGGTGAAGAAGAGGAAGAACCTGTTGGTGAAGAGGAGGGAGAAGAGGAAGCTGAAGAAAATGAAGTTGAATCAGATGGTGAAAGTGTACCTGATGAGGACAGTGATATATGTGAGGTAATTGATGATGATGACTGAAACATCTAACTGTTAACAAGATATTTTCTTCCAAGTATTTATTTTTAATCATTGCTTTGACCAAACATTTGTCAAAAATTTTATGTCTAATTATTTCTCTTTTATATTATGAAGTAGACATTACAATTATATTTTTTTCTTCTTAATTTTCCTTTGCCCTTTATTTCTATATGTTAGTTGCATTTAAATCATTTCAATGTTAAGCTGTCTAAGTAAACCTTTTTGAGTCATGTATATTGAAGAATTCAAAGTAGGAAATATTATTAGCTGCTTACATACTCAACTGCTGAAATTGTTGCAGTTTTTGTTAAAAAGATCTGGGGGTGCTCAGCAGCTCTGGCTCAGTATGCTTAGGCTCCTAATAATCATTTGAAGCATTGACGAGAGCCAGTGAAAGTCTTTTTTGTTTTGTTTTCTTATCATCTTATGGATTGTCTGTGATGTTTTTTTAAAAAACTATTTTTGTATTAAACAACTTGTACTACAATATTTTTTTCATTGACTGACTCTTTGACTTTTCTTGTGTGGAAGTCTAGTTTTAATAAAGCTTTTACATAAGATAGTTTGCTCTATTTGTACCAGTTGCATAATATTGAACTCGATCAGGTTCACTCGAAAACTTGTTGATTTCTGTGAGAAATACTCCGCGAGTATACCGCTGCAGCTAAAACGCGCAGGGAATCAGGGGTGGTAGGCGTGGATGCTTCTGCCATCGCATCTACCCCCTGCACCCAGAGATCTTTGGGAGCTCACTTCCTACCAGTGAACAACCTGTTCGCCTCTCAGCCGATTTCTTGGCACGACTGGCACTGAATCGAGCTGGGCTCCATTCAAACATGAAAAAAATAATTAAAAATAAAATAAAAATACAACCAGTTTTCTCCGCAAAAAACGTTTAATGACACTTAATACGTTCCAAGTTTTGGCCATCTCTTTAATTGGAGTTTACTTGGTACTGAATCAACGTTAACGGGTGGGTCTTGTAGGCCCGGCACTTTACAAAGGGGGGATGAAATACTGGGCAGGTCACCTTGGGGCGGCCGGTCCCCTGCGGGTTACACCCCCACCCCCCTAAATGGAGAGGAGGGTGTCTGCCGTGCGATGCACCCCCAAGGGGTGGCGCTGCCGTGCTGGCCGTGCAACGGCGGGGCGACGCGGGGCCGGGCGGGGCGGCCGCCACCCCGACCAGTTGGCTGCGACCAGCGCTCCGGATCGGAGCAGCCAGCTGGAGGAGCTGCCCGCGCCGCGCCGCGTCGCGCCGAGGAACGCGTCGACTGAGTGAGTGCGCCCGGCCACGCACGCCGCGCCAGCCGCGCCGACTCGAATGTAAACAGTGAACAGCGACAAGGACAGCGCCTGCCTGGATAAGTCACCTCAGCTCAGCAGCCGGCCCCCAGCATGCAGGTGATGGTGACGGGCGACGGTTCGAACGACGAAATATGGCGAAGTTGAAGTTCCCCAAAGTGTAGACAATTTGCATGCCCTCTGTCACTTGGCAATCGGTGGTGCGTTAAGTGTAGAATGAAGCGCCTACCTGGCACAGCAAGGCCACGTGGGTTGTCGCTGCCAGAAGAACCTAAAACATAAAAATAATAATGCCAAAATGGAAAGAAACACGAGTGGGAAAAGAAATATTATGGTGGATTAAGTCACGAGACTAAATCCACCATCAGCCATTAAAAGGCAATATGAGACCTATGCTGGTGCTTACCCCTAAGGTGAAGTTAGTGTCGATTTGAAACAGTCCCCAAACTCTGTACTTGGTCTGACGCTCGATCTGTGTGATAAACTTACTGACCTGCCACAACATATCCACCCCGCGAGTTAGAACCCACCCATACAGGCACAGTAGACTCGTATCCACAAATAGGTTATTTTGCATACCTCGTTATTCTCTTCGATTTGTCGCGGGTCTGCCTGCACCAGAAACCCGTGAAGAATTTCCTTACTTCTGGCGCTCTGCAATTTGAAAGGAAAGAGACTCGAATAGGTAGTAAAAAGACAAAGCGAAACCCAAGGAATAATTCTGTCAAAAATCCTTTCAAAAGTAAACATAACCAGTCCAGCTCAGTCAAAACAAACCCTTGGCGCCATGTGGGATCTCACGTTGTTGAGCCCATATAGGTTTTGTTTTGAATCGCTCTTTCCCATCACTACGGCCCCATTACCTCCGGATACGGATACAGTTCAGGTCCATGGGAAGTTCCCTATGGCCACTTACAATGACAAAATGTTGTAGACCTAGGCAACTTGAATGCCAAGTTTTTGCCTAACTTCTAACTTGGATTGCCAAATTTTGTTACGGATTGTCAAGACCACAGGTTTTACAGTGGAATAAAGTACATCGGGGGAGTAGATATCCACTTACCTCAAAGAAAAACCTCTGACCTATGAAGCTGAACGCTCCAAAGTACGCAAAGTAGTGTAGGCCAATGAATGCCGCCGCGAGCGTGGTTGACGACACGTCGCCGCGGACGATCTCGAGGATGGAGTTGGCAAGGTAGATCGTGGGGGTGATCAGCGTGTTCATAACAACCAGCAGGATGCGCTCCTGGAAGTTGAAGAAAAGGGGCACTCTCAAAATAAAGTTGTGAAGTGACT